>NC_091468.1:4540377-4702877 GCF_027789765.1 Dendropsophus ebraccatus
TGTGGTGTGTGTCTGTCCATAGTGACCCATCTATACTTCATCTCTATAATAGACATAGAAACACTTGCATATAAATAAACTCCTCGGGGGCGGTCCCCTTCAGTTCCCGCCAATAGGACAGCAAACACTGACTGACAGAGAAGGTCAGTGATAGAGTCCAAGAGCTCATGTCCATATGGGGAGAAGGTTATCATTACTGTTCATCCTCTCCCCTCCCCAGCCAAAAATCACCACAGCCCGGAGTTCTCCCTTAAAGGAGAAGTCCGGCCAAAATTAATTTTTGATATGTTGTTACTTATGAAAAGTTATACAAATTTCTAATGTACATTAATTATGGGAAATGCACATATAGAGCTATTTCCCTTAATTTAGTAGATCAGGAAGTGTTAGAAATATCTCTGAAGAAGTGACGTCACGACCCAGGGTGTAATTCCTATGGAGTGTCCAGCAGGGGGCGCTCTCTATATAGAAGTCTATGGGACTTTATTGTTTCTATGGGTTTCTATGTAATGTAATGTAATGTAGTGTACAGTGCTTTATTGAATGAATACATCTATGGAATACTTTGGGGAGCAAGTGTCCTTGCTCCCCAAAGTATTGCATAAATGTATTCATTCAATACATTCAATACACAGTAAGCCCGCCGATCCGCCGCATTTCCGCCGCATTCCCGCCGATCCGCCACACGCTGATCCGCCGCATTCCCGCCGATCCGGACCATATACATTGAACTACAGCTCCCATCATCTGCTTCTAGTATGAACAGGTGATGGGAGCTGTAGTTGGGTAATGGATATGACTTGCCGCCGGGCGCAGGGGGGAGCCGCTCAGTACACAGCAGCGCTCCCCCCTCCTCCTCCTCCTTCCGGGATAACTTCCGCCTATACCAATGCTGAGTCCCTGCCTGGCCGCCGCTCTCCGCTCACATATACCGGCTCCCGGCATCAGCGCGGACACCAGGATGCATCGGGAGCCGGTATGTATGGGGGGGAGAGCGGAGAGCGGCGGCCAGGCAGGGACTCAGCATTGGTATAGGCGGAAGTTATCCCGGAAGGAGGAGGAGGAGGGGGGAGCGCTGCTGTGTACTGAGCGGCTCCCCCCTGCGCCCGGCGGCAAGTCATATCCATTACCCAGCTACAGCTCCCATCACCTGTTCATACTAGAAGCAGATGATGGGAGCTGTAGTTCAATGTATATGGTCCGGATCGGCGGGAATGCGGCGGATCAGCGTGTGGCGGATCGGCGGGAATGCGGCGGAAATGCGGCGGATCGGCGGGCTTACTGTGTATTGAATGTATTGAATGAATACATTTATGCAATACTTTGGGGAGCAAGGACACTTGCTCCCCAAAGTATTCCATAGATGTATTCATTCAATAAAGCACTGTACACTACATTACATTACATTACATAGAAACCCATAGAAACAATAAAGTCCCATAGACTTCTATATAGAGAGCGCCCCCTGCTGGACACTCCATAGGAATTACACCCTGGGTCGTGACGTCACTTCTTCAGAGATATTTCTAACACTTCCTGATCTACTAAATTAAGGGAAATAGCAGTATATGTGCATTTCCCATAATTAATGTACATTAGAAATTTGTATAACTTTTCATAAGTAACAACATATCAAAAATTAATTTTGGCCGGACTTCTCCTTTAAACTGAATTATTTTTGAATTTTAAATTTTTTTTTCTTTTTGTTAGAATTTAAACATTTGGCAATTTATTGATTCTTGTCCAGGGAGACAGTAGAGCAGTTGTCTACAGCGACCAATCAGATCACGGCTTTTATTCTCAGAGACCTGAAAGAAGTGAAAGAAGCAATCCTATTGGTCGCTATGGGCAATGGCTTGACTGCTCCTTTCTACAAGGTTTGATGATTGTCTTTGGATGATATAAGAGAAGAAAGAGAATTTCCCCGGAGGTGATGCTCTATGCCAGGGATGGGGAACCTTCAGCCCTCCAAATGTTTCCAAACTACAGTTCCCATCATGCCTGCCTAGTCAGACACAAAGCATAGGTTCTCCGGGCATGATGGGAGTTGTAGTTTTCTACAGCTGGAGGGCGGCAGGTTCCCGTTCCCTGCTCTATGCATCTCAGTGCGCACTGACTACATCCCCTGGTATACAGGTAGGATATAGTATACACCAAAGGGCAATCCGGGCGATTCCAAACCTGAATTCACAGTCAAAGATCACCGACTAAATCATACGTGAAACAAACCATCGACTCTCATCAACGACCAGAACCTTTTCCTCCAGGTTAATGCTTAGAAGCACGTCCAATGCTATACCCATAATAGAGAGTATAGGAGAGAGCTATACCCATAATAGAGAGCAGAGAGGAGAGCTATACCCATAATAGAGAGCAGAGAGGAGAGCTATACCCATATTAGAGAGTATAGGAGAGAGCTATACCCATAATAGAGAGCAGAGGAGAGAGCTTTACCCATATTAGAGAGCAGAGAGGAGAGCTATACACATAATAGAGAGCAGAGGAGAGAGCTATACACATAATAGAGAGTATAGGAGAGAGCTATACCTATAATAGAGAGCAGAGGAGAGAGCTATACCCATATGAGAGAGCAGAGGAGAGAGCTATACCCATATTAGAGAGCAGAGGAGAGAGCTATACCCATAATAGAGAGCAGAGGAGAGAGCTATACCCATAATAGAGAGCAGAGAGGAGAGCTATACCCATAAGAGAGAGCAGAGGAGAGAGCTATACCCATAATAGAGAGCAGAGAGGAGAGCTATATCCATAATAGAGAGCAGAGAGGAGAGATATATCCATAATAGAGAGCAGAGGAGAGAGCTATACCCAAAATAGAGAGCAGAGGAGAGCTATACACATAATAGAGAGCAGAGGAGAGAGCTATACCCATAATAGAGAGCAGAGGAGAGAGCTATACCCATAATAGAGAGCAGAGGAGAGAGCTATACCCATAATAGAGAGCAGAGGAGAGAGCTATACCCATAATAGAGAGCAGAGGAGAGAGCTATACCCATAATAGAGAGCAGAGAGGAGAGCTATACCCATAATAGAGAGCAGAGGAGAGAGCTATACCCATAATAGAGAGCAGAGGAGAGAGCTATACCCATAATAGAGAGCAGAGGAGAGAGCTATACCCATAATAGAGAGCAGAGGAGAGAGCTATACCCATAATAGAGAGCAGAGAGGAGAGCTATATCCATAATAGAGAGCAGGTGAGAGAGCTATACCCATAAGAGAGCAGAGGAGAGAGCTAAACCCATATTAGAGAGCAGAGAGGAGAGCTATACCCATAATACAGAGCAGAGGAGAGAGCTATACCCATAATAGAGAGCAGAGAGGAGAGCTATACCCATAATAGAGAGCAGAGGAGAGAGCTATACCCATATTAGAGAGCAGAGGAGAGAGCTATACCCATAATAGAGAGCAGAGGAGAGAGCTTTACCCATATTAGAGAGCAGAGAGGAGAGCTATACACATAATAGAGAGCATAGGAGAGAGCTATACACATAATAGAGAGCAGAGGAGAGAGCTATACCTATAATAGAGAGCAGAGGAGAGAGCTATACACATAATAGAGAATATAGGAGAGAGCTATACTCATAATAGAGAGCAGAGGAGAGAGCTATACCCATAATAGAGAGCAGAGGGGAGAGCTATACCCATAATAGAGAGTATAGGAGAGAGCTATACCCATATGAGAGAGCAGAGGAGAGAGCTATACACATAATAGAGTGCAGAGAGGAGAGCTATACCCATAATAGAGAGCAGAGAGGAGAGCTATACCCATAATAGAGAGCAGAGAGGAGAGCTATACCCATAATAGAAAGCAGAGGAGAGAGCTATACCTATAATAGAGAGCAGAGGAGAGAGCTATACCCATAATAGAGAGCAGAGGAGAGAGCTATACACATAATAGAGAGTATAGGAGAGAGCTATGCTCATAATAGAGAGCAGAGAGGAGAGATATTCACATAACAGAAAGCAGATGGGCTGGCACTGCACCCACCGGGGATGGTGGGATAAGTCAGAAAGTGGTAAATGACTTCTAAAAAAAAAAAATAAAAAAAAAAAAATCTCCAGCCTTACAATACTTATCAGCTGCTGTATGTCCTGCAGGAAGTGGTGTATTCTCTCCAGTCTGACACAGTGCTCTCTGCTGCCACCTCTGTCCATGTCAGGAACTGTCCAGAGCAGCAGCAAATCCCCATAGAAAACCTCTCCTTACTGTGTGGGGCTATGTTCACACTGCGTATATGTCCGGCTGCATATTTTCGCGGCCGGACATATACGCGGTAAACTCCGGCCGGAGATTTACGCTACTTGCGGCCGACTACGTACGGAGCGTGAACTTACGCCCGTAGTCTACTTACGCTTCCCGAGCGCCCTACGTAGCGATCTGACAGCGGTCTTTTACTTGGAAATCTTCGCCTAGCCCCGGACACCCCACAGAACCTTTTGGATCGGCACAAAAAGCTGCAAAAATGAAGAAATCACCACTACGTACGGGACCGCGTGTTTCGCTAAGTTACAGCATTTTCGTCCTCAAACAATGGTCTGGTAAATTTTTTACGGCGCTGCGTGCGATCCGGGCGTAAGTTCGTACGTAGTGTGAACGGTGCAGCCGTACATCGTATACTTTCCATTGTACGCAAACTACGTAAGTCTCCGTCCGCTTATTCACGGAACGCGCTACGTCTGGAGACTTACGTAGTGTAAACATAGCCTAAGACTGGAGAGAATACACCACTTCCTGCAGGACATACAGCAGCTGATAAGTACTGGAAGACTGAATTTTTGAATAGAAGTAAATTACAAATCTCTGCCATTTTCTTACACCTGTTGATTTGAAAAAAAAAAAAAAAAGCTGGAGTATACCTTTAATTTACATAGAGATTTTTTTGTTGCTGTTGCTGGAGTGCCCCTTCAAAGAAGTGTTCCAGACTAGTACAATCTTTCTGACACCAATTGATTTGGTGTTCAGACCGCTGCGTGTATGTAGTGAAAGCTACCCATTACGTGTGAAGCTACCCATTACGTGTGAAGCTACCCATTACGTGTGAAGCTACCCATTACGTGTGACGCTACCCATTACGTGTGAAGCTACCCATTACGTGTGAAGCTACCCATTACGTGTGAAGCTACCCATAAAGTGTTCTGCATATTTTATTTTTTTACAAATAAAAGGATTAGCATTTCTCAGCATAAGTATAGGGAATATTTCATCCACTTATTTCGGAGCTTAGTGGACGTTGTTGGCCGCACAGCCGCCGCCTGACACCTCGCTCTCCTTTTTGCCTTTTTCTATCATTTATTTATAAGTCATTTCCTCCAGTTTATGCAATTTTAAAGAGATCTGTGTAAGACGCTGAATATCTGCTGTAGAATCTGTGACTGGCAATAAACCTCGAACCTCGAGACGAATCATTATAATAATCATCATCCATATAATAGAATAATCATCATCCATATAATAGAATAATCATCATCCATATAATAGAATAATCATCATCCATATAATAGAATAATCATCATCCATATAATAGAATAAGCATCATCCATATAATAGAATAAGCATCATCCATATCATAGAATAAGCATCATCCATATCATAGAATAAGCATCATCCATATAATAGAATAAGCATCATCCATATAATAGAATAAGCATCATCCATATAATAGAATAAGGGTCCATTTACACAGAAAGATTATCTGCCAAAGATTTGAAGCCAAAGCAAGGAATGGATTTGAAAAGAGGAGAAATCTCAGGCTTTCCTTTATGACCTGTTCTCTGTTTATAGTCTGTTCCTGGCCTTGGCTTCAAATCTTTGGTTGATAATCTGTCAGATAATCTTTCTGTGTAAATGGACCCTAATAATCATCCATATAATAGAATAATAATCATCCATATAATAGAATAATAATCATCCATATAATAGAATAATAATCATCCATATAATAGAATAATAATCATCCGAATAATAATCATCCATATAATAGAATAATAATCATCCATATAATAGAATAATAATCATCCATATAATAGAATAATAATCATTCATATAATAGAATAATAATCATCCATATAATAGAATAATAATCATCATCCATATAATAGAATAATAATCATCCATATAATAGAATAATAATGCTGCAATCATGTAACATTCTAGAAAGTAAGTCGGTACAGATGTAGCAGAGCTGATTGGAACAACTTGCTACAATGTTACTTTGTATATTGATATTTATAAACGATGCCACCACAAATGAGTAAATAGCGCGGTCAGCTCTGCTACATCTCTCTAAACAAACCAACCACACACAATCCATACGGGTAGGATCCCCCTGCCTGGGGTTTGCACTTACACTTCTGAAGCATTTTTGGGAATATCCTTCGGCACATGCTCCACATTTCTTCCCAGACAGATATAAGTGCTGCTAGAATAGCGACATCCACAGCAGGGGTATAGGAGAACCCAGGCCCAGACGTAACTAAGGAGCCTCATCGCTGCACACCGGACGGGACGTCGCTTTCCCATCCAGGGAGAGATCCCTGTGTCCTGTGACAACAAGTGAGTCCGCCTTCAGACCCGGCCAAGCCCTGAAATGCTGAGTAAATAATTCATTCTCTAGGATACTATTCACTAACCAAGGTCTTGGTGGCAATTGTGTGACAGTTTTTTAGGGGAAAAAAAAAAAAAAAAGGATAGAAATAAATAAATTCCAGCATCACCGTGACCTTGAAACACACTTGATGAGATTAACCGCATAGTTCAGACTGTGGATCAAGAAGGAAACTTTTTTTTTTTTTTGTAAACTTGCACTTTGTTTATCTGAAGTGTCCGATGTCCTTGAATTCCCTGGGACTGTTAAAGGGACCCGGTCCTTAAAGGAGAACCACCCGCGTCTGTAAGAATGGGAAAAGCAAATCTATAATAGACAATCCATAAAAGTGCCCCCCTTACTGATTGCACGAGGGCCTGAAGCTTCGCTATTACTTCCAGACACCTCTTACTTCCTTGGACATTCGGCTTTTATGGAATCTATTACTCAGTCTTATCAATCAGTTTCCGCTACAGAACAATTATATTCCACGTTATCATTGATAGGATGTATAGATTGTAACTTATAAATTTTACATGCAAATTTGCGAATACTTAAAGGGACCCTGTTACCTGCTATTAAAGGGGTACTCCGCTTAACAAAATGTAACCCTGTTGAATCCCCCCATAATCTAAGCTTGTGTGTAATAGGTTTCTACTACATGACTTGGGCTGTTTGTCTGCAGAAAATCCTGACACCCTGAAAATCCTCACTTACTTCCTGGTCCACCTGGTCCACTTCCTGTTCTCCGATTCTCTGGCCTCCCCTTCCCTTCTGAGACCAAATTCACATGATCTGTCTCTTCTGTTGCTAGACAAGCTGTAACAACTCATCTGTAACCCCGCCCACCACTGGCATCACACTAATCAGTGAGCACCTGGCCAAGGAAAGAGAAAATAACAGAACAGGCATAGCCTCCTGAGCAGTATAGGGAAAGGAAACACAGTTGTTTCATCTCTCTCTCTCTCTCTCTCTCTCTCTCTCTAATCTATGCATACATAAAGCAGAAACAGCCATCAATGGGCAAATAGTACAAGACGAGGCGGATACTTGGCAGTTGGCTCTGAAGTGAAGTGCATGCTGGGAGATGTAGTTTACCAGTGGCCATCACCATCTTGGATATAGCTCTGCTTTTAGAAAAACTTGTAACATAGGAACTGCAGCAGTAAGAAAGACAAAAGCAATGACATGCTCCATGTTATTGTTTAGCTCTTGGGTGAAATGCCGGCCTCTTTAATATGTCTGCATTGTGTTATAGAGCAGGAATTGCTGAATATAGAAGCATCATGATGCGGGAACTCTCTGCTTTTCATGAGTTTCCTGGACCAGGTTTAGGCTATGTTCACACTACGTAAAAGTACGGCCGTTGTTGTTGCCATCGGCCGGTGTGGAACACTGCCTTTACTGCTATTGGATCCCGGCCTGAGTGTATACACATAGTACATGCTCCGGCCTTGATCCCATATGGCGCCGCAAAGAACTGACATATCAGTTCTCTGTGGCCACAATTCACTGAATTGCGGCCGCAGAAAGGCCCGTCAGTTCACACAATGAAGCGAGCGGCTCCGGCCACTTGCTTCATTGTGTGCTGTGTGAAGTTCTGATGCGGGCGCACGCTGATGCGGCCGGAATGATCTTTGGTCAAGGAACGGCCGGTCTCTCACGTAGTGTGAACATAGCCTTAAGAAGTTTTCTCTTAATAAAAACGTATCACCTATCTATGGCTATACTAGAAAACTTTTTTTTTCTTAGAAAATTTAGCCTCCTTGAAAATTTGATGTGATTATGATAAACCTGTTTAAGCTCAGTGGAAATATAATTGATATTTTTAACAATATCTTTAACATATTTAGCATATCTTCTTGTCACCCGATGAGCCGCTCTGCCGTCTTTTGGTTTTTTATCTCAGCAATAGTCGTCTGGCATTAATAGATTCCGGGGAAGAATTCCAAATGTGAATGCGGAAAATGAATTTTCGATGACATGTTGCACTTTATCACTTTGTAAGCTTCAAGAAGGTTGTCAACCAATTTGCTGTAGTTTGGTGCTCGATAGTTGCAAAGGAAATTCACACAAACATCCTGCAATGATTTCTAAGCAATTTTCTGAGGCCCCGGTTGTCAACCTGCTCGAAAAACTGTGTTAAGTCATCTTGTCGGCTTCAAAAGACAGAAACAAAAGGCAGAAACTTTTCTACCAGGTGACAGCAGACGCCGTCCTTGTGTTGAAGCCAGTTACGCTGCATTTGCTTTTGACAAATACAAGTGGCGGACCAGTCATTCCGTTGTGGCTGTGATATGAGATCAGGCTCACCAGAATCAGGGACGTTCCCTATCGGGACTGCAGCATTTTTCGGCTGCCTCCTGTAGGCTCTGGGTCTCTGGTGGCTTTGGTCCTGGTCCTGGAAGTGTCATCACTGGTCGGGTCTCATAGCTAAAGGCAGATTGTTATATTCAATGGATTTCTTATTCTTAGCAGAGAAACCGGAGACATTGGCTGGACAGAAGTAACAGCTGGTCACATGATCCTGTTCCCGACATATAATTGGGACAGCAAATGGCATTGATTATACCCCCCACCCCCGGCAAAGTCTAAGATCAACAGCGCATATTCCACAACAGATATGAGGAGCCCAGGATTTGTCTTTATCACCAAACTTGCATCCAAAATACAGCTCATAGGCAATATGAGAACAGACGCTACTGCAACAATTCCGATATTGCTGACACATTTTAGCTTAATCTAATTGGTACGTTCGTAGTTTAGTAGCTGATAGCTGCTTAGATTTAAAATGACTAGTAGAATCTTTACAAGCAGCTCTTACAGCATCCGTCGCTGCGTCCAGACGTGTCTAGGTGAGCCTTGTCTGCAACTTCAATGAATCGCAAGGAACCTGTGCTTTAAATTACATAACAGCGCATATACTGTGCACAATACATGGACAGCCTAAAAATATGAAACAAAAAGACTAAAACAGAAGATTTCAGAAAAACAGTATGTGATAGGAAAAGTTCAAGGTGGTTAAACCCAAATGTAGGCATTGCTTAACCTTTCAAAGTCAATGGGATGGTTAGAAATGTTTGGCAATGCAATAGACTTGGGAGGGCAAGGGTACATGGGTAACTACTGCTCCATCGTAACAGAGAGGACATGGGATCACTTTGAGCCTTAGACCTCACAGGTCAGATTATCTTATAGATAGCTCAATTTTAATTATGAGGGTCCATGGGTAATAAAAGCATGGCTAATATATGCCCAAGAAATTGGGGGAAGTTTATAAAAGCTTTGCCACTGGTGTACGCCAGAGAAAAGGCACAGATTCGCTCCTTCTCCTTGGAAGCAGTGGTGGGCCAGCCGGAGTGCGGCACAAACACTGAGCCACAACTCCTCTCTGACTCTTCATTACAGTAAGAGAATTGAGACAAATCATCAAAAGGCACCATCCACACTAGGGGACTGCCAGCTACAGCACACTGTCTGCACTAGTTCCAGCAAAAGAAGGAGAAGATCCCCCTAACACAGAGGCAACACTCCGCAGCCTCCTCCCATAGTGCCATAAATGTATAAAATAATCTGTTATTTGCAGAAAGTCAGACAACTCCGTAAATGACATCTCCTGGTGAAGCCATGAACTTTCCACCGTAGAATATGAATTATTACACTAGAAAAAAAAAACAAGCAACATATTATTCTAAAAAGAGCACATCAACAACCTGTGTGCGTCTGGGAGCAGCCGAAATTTACTGCTTATTTAACACTGGATGACAATGGAGTCAAACAAGCAGCTGCTATTCCTGGAATGTATGAAGTCGCCCTTCAGAAGTGATGAAGGCGCTCGGTGTTCCGTCTGATCTCACTTTGTTCCTCACGTTACTTTCTGCTCCCCGAGTGATTAAATGCAATCTTGTTGTCATGGGTTTTGTTCATTGTTCTTTTCTTGGATTGTCACCATATTGTGCATAGCTTTAAGATTAAGCATTTCAGAGTTAAATAATAAAATTGCCAAAGTTGTCTTTTCTTTGTATGTTTAGGACGAATCAGGCGAAATTCACTTATATATCTGGTATGTGTGAGGCTTGGAGAAAAACTTAAAGGAAAAAAAAAAAAAGTAAAAGTTTGAATGTTGTTTTAACATGTTTGTGCCATGAAGTTTGCATAGAAATTTTCTTGAAAAGATGCTGAGGCTGGGTTCCTAGCTATACTGTACAGCAGCATCCCACATATACAACAGCACTCTGCAATGGGCTCCATTCCTTTAATTGTAGTCAGCCAGTGAGGCATGTCCAAAATAGACATGTTTACTTAGCAAAGGGGACAACGCTATTGAGTCCCACAAAATAGGCATATACATGTGGGAAGTGGCCCGATCGTAGACACTGACTAAGTGAAAGAGGCCGATCAGACTACATTGTGGTGTACAACAACATTCCAACATTTCTGCTGATTTATGACTGGTATATTTCCAGGGTTCAGCATGGTCCTGAAAAAATCTCATACTACGAGTTAGTGGTAGCAGATTTCTGGTGGCTGTTTGTGAGACCCAACATGACCCCCTCACTTCCGTGAGTGATGGAGAGGAGCAAAAGTCAGGGCGACATGGTGGTTCCTGGTCACGTGGCTGGGAATACCCCTTTAGCCCCAGCAGGATTGTGAATGTCACATTTTGATTCAGGAAACATAGGGGGTTATAGCCCTCACGGACCAACACAGGAGGGTTACAGGCTGGAGTTGATGAATGATACAAAAGTCCAGGTCACCGGCAGTAAATCATCTGGAATATAATGCTCCGTCATAAACAGCTTCACATCCAAAAGTGGAATTAATGCGCTAATCACAGTGAACAAGAACACCACGTGAAGACCCCCCAAAGAAAGGATAAAACCTTTGGATGGGAAGCTGTTTTAGGATGGAATAATATATTCCAGATACTTTGCTGGCTGTGACTGAGCCGGACTTTCCCGTCATTCCAATAAATCAGTCCGAAATCCACCAGAACCATTCAGCATACGAAGGGTGAGACAGAGTGTGACTTAGTAAAGGGGGTCATTCTGAGTGGGGCTAAAAGGCCAAATATACCTAATACTAATATATTACTGTGGGCAACTGGAAAAAGAAAACTTACACTGGTCCCCTGGGGCTTTCAGGACAGCAGCCCGAGCCTTCTCACACAACCACTCATTTTATGTTTTCTTTCTGGTTGTTCCCAACAACATACTAATTTCTTATATGTCTTTGGATAACCAGATATTGTTTACCATCTGTTTGATCAGAGCAAGTCCTTCCTGGCTTTACATTTCAAAATGCGCCTGGCCCCTTGGTTAGGGTAAAAAAAAAAAAATCTTTTAATCTGCAGCAGCCGAGTCAATGAGGTTTGGCCTAGAGTGTCTGTGCCCTAGGTCTGCGATGCCTCTCTTTTATTCCTCCCCTAGGAACGCCCCAGGATCTCTCCTATTCATTGCTTGTCTAAACCGTCTGCATGTGCTGGATTGTTAAAGCGTAACTGTCATTTCAGGGTCATTTTTCTGAAAACATTAAATATCAACAAGCGATTTTAAGAAACTCTGTAATAGGTTTTAAGTACTAAAAGAGTTTACTTCTGTACTGAAAAAGCAATCTCCCAGCCTCCCCCCTCACATCAGAAGAAGCAGGATTTCTGTCTCCATTGCGTGGCTATGGAGAGGGGAGGGGCTGTTAGGAGTGAGTGAGCACGGAGCAGTCCTGCACAGCACAACACCCTGCAATCTTCTCTCAGTAAGTTCATAGATAAGCACTGACCTTTCTGACACCTGAATTTAGCATTTTAGGTGCCCAGAGAGTCTACAAAGAGCTGACCTTCATGTCACCTCTTCCTGCTCCCTCATCTCCCTCAGCCCCTCCCCCCTCCATAGGCTTATAATGGAGAGAGCAGAACCCGTCTTCACTGGCTTCTCTGTAATGAAGACGTGTTTGCCAGATAATGCACAGATAAGAAGTCAGGGGGGGGGGGGGAGGCTGGGAGATTGCTTCTTGAGGACAGAAGGAGGCTTTTTTGGCTGATGAAACCTATTACAGAGTTTCTTAAAATCGCTTATAGTACTGATTTCTGCAATAAAAAAAAACATGACAGTTACACTTTAAGACACAGGGGCATGAATAAGTAAAATCCTGCTCTGGAGCATTCCTAATGATGAGGAGGGAGGGGAGGAAGAAAGAAGAGGCCTTCGCAGAAATGGGGGCACAGACACTCTAGGTCCCGCCACATTGACTTGGTCACTGCAGATTAATACATCATTTTTTTTTTACCCCAACCAAGACACTGGGTGCATTTTAAAAGACTACTCTCATCAAATGGGCACTACCGGGGAGGTAGGGGGGGTCTGTGGATACAGTGTGGGTTTAGGAACCCAAGAGGGGTATGCCAGAGGGTGCAGGGGCTCTATAAAGCGAGCTTCACTGTGGCCCAACATTAACCCTGAAACAAACTAAAAAGCAAAAAGGGGGCAGTATTGTTGATTTTTTTTTTCACATTATATATCAGAAAAAATTGTATAAAGAGCGATCAAAAATCCCCATCTACACAAATATGATAGCAATAAAAACCAGAGATTGTGGAAACTAAAGTGCTTTGACTCCTAGCAGGTGAGGAGGAGACGTGAGTGGGATTTCGCATACTCCACGGCTTCCCTCATGTTCAGCATTCATTATAGAGCGGCAGCGTAAACGGAATCCTTCTGAAACCTCTCGGCGTTGCTTCCCTGGCAGCATCTCCGTCCATCCGTCAATCACAACCAATGATTTATGACATCATCTTTCCTGTACTTAGCAGCGTCGTCATTGGAATCCATACAGGACTGTCAGAGCCGTAATCTACACTTTACTTCAATAGAACACTTTGTCTTAGGAGTTACCCAAAGCGTCGGCTGGAAATCTCAGCTAATACATGTAAAGCTGGAGGGAATTAGAAGCCATACTAAATGCTGAGCTGATGGAAAGAAGCCTAATCTCGGAGAAATTCGGACGTGGAATGAATGAAACCTGGATGGATTTCACTTATCTTTCATCATTTTATGCTTTTTATTTCCACAGGTGAGTCCACCAGAGATGAGCGAGCGCCAACATAATCCAACGCTCCTTACTCGCGTCCACTATTATTCAATATTCAAGTGTTCGATTAGAGTAATGAGCCCCATTGAAATAAATGGGAGACTCGAGTATTTAATCGGGGTGGGGGGGAGGGAAATTATACTTAGCGCTCCAGTCTTCCGTCTTCTCTATTGCCGCTCAGCCAATCAGTGACTGAGGCGGGGCACCTCTGCAGCGGCTGATTGGCTGCGATAGTGAATACAGCCAGAATAGCACTCACCCCCATGTGGTTTAAATGTAACTGTCACAGTCACAACCTTCTGGATCAGTGGAGAGATCCTCTGCTAATCTGGAATGCTGGGTCTCCATGGATACAGTAACATAGTCAGGCGATAATCCATCATCATCTCATTGTGTCTCTGTATCCCTGGACCTGCAGGATTAGTAATGCATTGGGACAGGTAGACTTTATTACGGCTGTGGAAATGCATTGTGCTGTATGTAACGAGCATCGGGCAGCACACACAACTCGCTCCAGTATGGAGTACTTATGAATAGAGAATACTATACTTAATAGAGCATGGTCGCTCATCTCTAGTGTTCACCATACCCTTTCCTTTAGTTTGCTTAAAAGGGTAGTTAAAAAAAAATCAAATCAATTGGTGCCAGAAAGAGGTTTTTTAATTTACTTTTATTAAAAAATCCCAATCTTCCAGTACTTATTAGCTGCTGTATGTCCTGCAGGAAGTGGTGTATTCTCTCCAGTCTGACACAGTGCTCTCTGCTGCCACCTCTGTCCATGTCAGGAACTGTCCAGAGCAGCAGCAAATCCCCATAGAAAACCTCTCCTGCTCTGGACAGTTCCTGGCATGGACAGAGGTGGCAGCAGAGAGCACTGTGTCAGACTGGAGAGAATTAAATTACAAATCTGTATAACTTTCTGGTACCAGCTGATTTCAAAGGGAAAAAAGGACATAGAACAGAGATGTCAGTGAACGATGGCCGTCTCCTTAATAAAGATACAAAATGTTAGAGCTTGAAGGGCCACAATGCGGCTTATTTGCCTTTGTATAATGTAAATATTTATTAATAAACCATTGTAAACAACACATAATAGAATGTCAGGAGAAATGAAAACATATGGCTGCACGGCTGCTACTCATCGATTCCCCGGGATGATTTATAGTCCTCGCATGTGAAATCTAACAAATCATTCAGCTGACACTATCCGCAGCTTTAACTAGATTGTCATTTCATGATATTAAAGGTAATGGATGGTGAAGAGTTTACTGTAATGATTTTAATCACTTAGTTTAAAATGGTTCAGAAGTTGTCAGAGGATCGCGAGTCCATAATCCATCAACGCTGCGTTTTACATGCGGCCGATAATTCACGGGATGGTTTATAGTCATCAGCATCAACTTCATGAAAGATGAAAACTTGTACAATACCAGAATAGAAATCTAGAAATACATCAGACTGAGGTTAGTCTATTAACTGTCCGACATTACAATAACTCACAGGGCAACAACAATGGACATGACATGAATTCGGCCGGCCGGGTGGCCGGACCTGCATACGGCATACCAAGTCTACACCTGCTTATTATTTATGTCTGCGAGTGTGGGCGGAGGCAAGGGGGGAGGCCATGCCTCCTCTCCACCTTGTAGCACCCCACCCTTAAGTCCCCCCTGCCCACCCATTGGGCGAGCAGGGGATACACCAAGAATAAGGGGCAAATCTGTGCCTTCTTCCAGGCTTACGCCCCTGCCGGACCCTTCATAGATGTCTCCCTTAGGGATGGTCAGAACTCTCCGAGGTTCGGGTTCGTATGAACCCGAACACTCGGCATCAGATTCCCGCTGTCTGCCCACTCCGTGGGGCAGGTGGATACAGCGGGAGGACTGCCTGGAAAACTGGGATACAGCCAATGGCTATGGCTGTATCCCAGTTTTCCAGGTGGTCCTCCCGCTGGATCCGCCCGCTGCATGGAGCGGGCAGACAGCGGGAATCATTACCGAGAGTTCGGGTTCATACGAACCCGAACCGAACTCGGTTCGGACCATCCCTAGTCCCCCTTTATAATGTGGTTTATCCTATGCAAAACCTTGGAAAACCCATCCTAGCAGGGTCTGTAAGGCAAAACACAGCACCTCTATAACTAAGAATCTGTGTAAATGTAGTCACCCGTCACAAAATGTCTGGGTACTTCTGGTCAATGCCAGTGATAATGCTGAAAGTGTATTGTATTCAGGTAACCTGTTATGTCGAGTGTACTTGTGTCTGCAATCTGGAATTATTGCCATCCAGTCTGGTTACAAAAACTTGCATGAAGCCTTTTTGATCAGGTGCCATGCTGGAGGATACGGTGACTAGGCTGGATCGTCCCTAGGGTTATTCTGGGAATGCTATAGAGGTGACTCAAGATACTTTCAAAATAATAATTAAAAAAATCCATTCTCACTTAGTTGCCCTCACTTTCTATAAGGGTTTGTTCTTGTAGGAGGTGCCCACCTGGCCAACCACAGGCTAAGGTGGTCACAGCTGCTTTTGTTGGGGTCTTTAGATACATAGAGCAGCAAAGTCTAACTACACCGCAGAGTAGTTTACTGAATGTTTTGGGTCGTTCTGCTTCAGAAAATAAATTGGAGCCAATCAGACCTGATCTTGTTTTTTTTTTTTTCGTTTACCTCTGCCAAAAACGTTTGCACAGTTCTGTGTATCTGAATGCACGTGTTCTATTTATGTCTTGTAAGGTGGCTTTTTACTTACTGTAATTACTGTCTATAGGCTGGGTTATCTCAAGAAATTAGTTTCCCTTACCGACTATAGTAATAAGGAGTTCCCAGGCTGCACATGTATTAGCTGAACAGTCCGAGTGCTAATGTACTCCTATAAGATTATGAATAGTGCTATACACCTTCAGGGACTAGTTGGGTGGTCTGTGAGAACTTTTACCATTATAGAAAACCTCAGGCCCATCCAGGCTCCTCCAATATCAGTGATATTAGTGCAGGAGCGTTTGGGTCTTCGGTTGTCCTGTCAATGACATCAGGCCCATTCGTTCTCCTCCAATATCAGTGATATGAGCGGTTGGGTCTTTGGTTGTCCTACCAATGACATCATGGCCATTTGGTCTCCTCCAGTATCATTGATATGAGCAGTTGGGACTTCGGTTGTCCTACCAATGACATCATGGCCATTTGGTCTCCTCCAGTATAAGTGATATGAGCAGTTGGGTCTTGGGTTGTCCTACCAATGACATCATGGCCATTTGGTCTCCTCCAGTATAAGTGATATGAGCAGTTGGGTCTTGGGTTGTCCTACCAATGACATCATGGCCATTTGGTCTCCTCCTGTATCAGTGATGTGAGCGGTTGGGTCTTCGGTTGTCCTACCAATGACATCAGGCCCATTCAGTCTCCTCTAGTATCAGTGATATGAGCAGTTGGGTCTTTAGTTGTCCTATCAATTACATCATGGCCATTTGCTCTCCTCCAGTATCAGTGATATGAGCGGTTGGGTCTTTAGTTGTCCACTGTCCTACCAATGACATCAGGCCCATTCGTTCTCCTCCAGTATCAGTGATATAAGCGGTTGGGTCTTCGGTTGTCCTACCAATGACATCAGGCCCATTCGTTCTCCTCCAGTATCAGTGATATAAGCGGTTGGGTCTTCGGTTGTCCTACCAATGACATCAGGCCCATTCGTTCTCCTCCCGTATCATTGATATTAGCAGTTGGGACTTCGGTTGTCCTATCAATGACATTAGGCCGATTTGGTCTCCTCTAGTATCAGTGATATGAGTATTTGGGTCTTCGGTTGTCCTACCAATGACATTAGGCCCATTTGGTCTCCTCCAGTATCAGTGATATGAGCGGTTGGGTCTTCGGTTGTCCACTGTCCTGCCAATGACATATTGACTCAAATTCATCCTCCAGAAAATGTTGTTTATTAGTCAGGAGTGAAACGGAGTCATTCTGTAAAATTATGTCTATCGCCTCCCTTTAAAATAATTATTGCTTTAGTTATCTTATTGTCATTTAAATAATTGGTTTACGGCTTCGCCTCTTTCCATTTAATTGTTTTTGCTCGGCTATTATAGAGATAAAATGACAACTAACACTAAGAACGTCAGAAGCAATTAGAAATTCAAATTCCATTTACTGCAATAGATTTGACGGAGAGTCACATTACTTTTAATGGTTTCCTTTTATGTTGTCAGAGCTTTAAGACGCCAGATACCTTCTACAGATTAAAGTCACACAATTATAACCTCCCGAGGGCGTTCATCGATGGCCTATTCATCAGTGTCAGTGGGGGCCCAACACTTTACGCCCCCACCAGTCAGCTGTCTGTCCGAGTCACAGCACTGGCATTCAGTGTGAACGGAGCCAGACAGCTCCATACAATGTATAGTGGTCATGCTGGGTTACCACAGCTCAGATTCCATTGAAGTGAATATGATCTGAGTGGTCGTAGCCCAGCATGACCAGTATCAATGAAAGGAGCTGTCTGCTTGTGGCTCCATCTATTGTATATGAGAGAGCGTGTCCTTGATAACACCCAGCCCCCCCATCCAAATACCCATGACACCCCATTCCCTTTAATTCTCTCATAGTTTTGTCCATTGTTTAGCGGCTCAGTGGTGAGCACTATTGTCTTACACAGCTGACGATTGAATCCAACTAATGGCGTCACCTGTACGGTTTTTCCATGTTCTCCCCATGTTTGAGAGGATTTCCTCCCATACTCTAAGCGCCCTATAACAGGGGGCAAAAACATCGCTATATCTGTCGAGTTTAAGTGATAATTGTTTTGTGTGAATTCAGGAAACGATCGGAAAATCGTTTGCTTGCCGTTGATCGCATCTTTTGAGCTGAACCTAAAATCGTTAATCATTCGCTCTGATTCCACATTCGTTTTCTGATTGTTCACTAATTGCGTTGTGTAATTCCTTCATTTGCTGGGATGGAGTAACCGATCGTAGTATCAATCATAACTAACGACTATCGTTCTGTGTGATATGGTAAACGGTTTCAGGTAGCTCTCGTTTTCTTTTGTTTATTGTTAATTGATTAAAATTGCTTTGTCTACTAGGATCCTTAATGGACACCTGTCACCTTGGGGGGGTCGGGCGGTCTTTACCCCGGCAGCCGGGGTGACAGGTTCCCTTTATTGGAAGGTTCATTTGAGATTCGGACTGTGATTCCAGGGCAGCGACTGATCTATGACAATCTCTGTGCAATAGGGTAGAATGAATACAATAATTACCATAACATCACCTCTTCTTAGATATCTCTTCTTAGGATTACATACAGTTAAAGGGTACAGGATACCGGTAACTTTCTTTTTAGAAAAGCCAAATGTGGGAGTTCCTGCTGTCTCTATAATGGAGGTAACATGATATACTGATAAACTCATACACCGACTTGTCAACAGTACCTAATATACACAAAGTTCAGCAGTAGATTGCCACTTAAAGAGTCGTGTTTGCAGGTAAAAATTGAGGATCAGCATCTACAAACTGGAGGCAATTTCCTGCAACATTTTGAATGGGACGTATCAGACTTGGAGCCGTGTGCTGAAGACTGTGGAAGGCTGATTGGCCGATTTCTAAGAAGACGGGGCACACTATAAATAAACAACAAATACATAAAATAATAAATACAATGATAAATAAATAAATAAATAAATAAATACTAATCTCATCTCCAGTTGGGTGCAGGCTTAAGTTTAAAGTATTAAAATAAAATGTGTACATATATACCTGAATATATATGTGCTCCATCCACCTAATATCCATCGCATGGATGGATGGCGCTTAGTTCCGGGACTGACGACATCTATGTCACTTCCCCCCAGATGGGCCGGCGTTCAGCGATGAAGACCATCTGTCCCCCCCATGTGCAGTGAGTATTCCAGCCTTGCTGACTCCCTTTTTTCTTTTATTCCACTATTTATTCTGAGCGCAATCCTTGTTTTTTTACTGTTATGCATGTTCTTTGACCACTGTCCATGACCTTTGGACCGCCCTTGGGTAAGGATCTGCTTGCTCTCCGTACTGGATATCACTGCTGTGATGGATAGTTGGGCTTTTCATGGCTTTTTGGTGAAGTGGGGGTTTTATTACTACCCACTATCACCCGGTGAGTTACACAATTTGTGTTTATAAGTTGGATGAGTGCTTCCCTAACCATTGATGTTTTACTCTAGACATTGTTAATACTGTCGACTACTGATGTCTATGAGACCGGGCATCGCTGTGAGACAGAAGCTTTGGTAGACAGTATCTGCATGCACAGTATTCACCAATAGGCACATTTATCACTGGTATATCCAAGCCTGGATGTAGCACATATATATCTAGGTATACATGTACACACTTTATTATAGTACCTTCACTATCTGGGGAGATGATTAGGGTTCTCCTTAACATCCAGCTGCTGGCTTCAACCTTTATATAGCGCCATTGTTGATTCTCTTGACCACACAAGGGATAACAGAAGTTTATAGTATCACTCAATAATCCTAAAAAAAACAATTTATAATTACATTCCTAGGGAAATAAAAGTGCTAGCTTGGGACCTTGTACCTGCTTATCAATAAACCAGCCTGGAGACGTCACAGACATCTCTCCTCTCTGGGAGACTTCTCACTTCTAATGAACAGCCCATTGATTTCAGGGACTCCCTTGTAACACTTTATTTCCCCTGTGCTGGTGGTGCAGGAGAAATTTAAGGGGTCCTAGTATAAAAATCATTAAGCTGCTGGGGTGTGGGGGGGGGATATAACAAAAAAACATACTTACCCAGCCCTGATCCCCTGCTGGCCCCACATACAGTACCTCCTCCACTCAGTCCCCCTCTCTTTTTCTCGCTTCCAATACAAACACTTGGAGCAGGACCTTCCAGTTCTGGTGATCACTGGCCCACCACCCCTGCTTATTATTTTCACACTAGGGTTTGAGTTCCCCTTTAACCCCCTTTCTAACAGTGAAATACTTACCAGATGGGATTTTTCTATGTTTAAGTATAATATAGACACAACCATCATTTCTGTCCAGTTTCAGGGACACCTTTCTGCCATAATGAACGATATATGATACTGAGTTCTATAGTTAGACAGGGGCTAATCTGCATTATAAGACACTATTTTGGCTTCTCACTAGTAATTTTTGTAAAGATCTGCAATAGTTCTGCATATTTATACGGTACTACACTTACATCTCAAGGGTAAAAACAAGAATTCCTTCAAACATTCGGCTGTCTCTGGGGATCTGTTAAGATCAAGGATTCTTCTGATTCTCCGAATATTAGAATAACATTGAAGTTTGATAATTATTTACTAACATAGAGAAAGCATTTCCTAGCGTGGCCGTGTAATGAGCCGTCTGTATAGGGGAAGGATTCTTCCCCAGGTTCTGGCGTGCCGTGTCACATCGTATCCCTCCGTTCAGCCAGAGACCACAGGGTGGCATCAATGTTCTTTATAATTAACATTGTAAATAACAGATCAGAATCCCGAGATGTGATGATCTCAGTGCGAGGCGTTCTGTCAAACTTCAGCTTTTAAATTCTTTATTAACAACTTTGTACAAGGAGATAAAACTTGTAAGAAATATCTGGTAGCAATTTACATCAACTTCCCAATCTGGCTCATTTGTATTCCGTCGTCTGGTTAAGTCTAAAAGACGTTGAAAAAAACCTTTCAGGAAAACAGAAATCTATCACATCGCGTTTGTATGAAGCTTTTCTTCTAAGCAGTAAAGTAATTCTCTGTCTACATTGTAGCTATATGTGGCTGCTGCCCCCTGACACGTACTGTATTCCCACACGGCATACTCCGTTATGGTACAAGTGTCAGTACTGTTGAACTTGTCGAACTGTTCAGATTTGTCACTGTTCTCCGAACCCGAACGCCGGTGGCTGGAGATGTTAGATGCTTCCCCAGGGAGTCCTGGAAAACATGGATACAGCCTATGGTCTATGTATGTATCCAACAGGACCTCCTAGGGCTGCATCCAACTTCTCCAGCTGTCGCCAAACCTTATCCTTTCTCTCACACACACTTAGATTTGCCAATGTTGAAGGAGTTAACCTGGTTGGGGAAGTGAGTCAGTCTCTAGTTAGTTTTCCAGAGAGGATAGACATGTGAGAAGCTGGCTTTTTAGAGAGTCTTTCTTTATACAAGCAACTACCACAGTTATTCAGTGCTAAGTTCACCTTAGGGTAGAGAAGCCACCTAGGATAACCCTAGCCCATGCCAGGAACCCTTCTAAAATGTGCAGGGCGGTCTCCTGAAACAAGAGGAACTGACCCCAGTAGGACAAAGCTACCAAGAAAAGATCTACGTATCTTTCTGTGCACTTCAGGAAGACTGTATAATCTTGGAAGTCTGCTACATTCAGATAATCTACGACTGGGGCTTGTGCTACCCATCGACGTAACTAGGGGGCAGAAGGCGGTCAGACTATAGTCTATACATGAGTACAAGTATCACTTATTTTTTCTTATCTACACCTCAGTTCTGGCAGACTAAATATTCTACATTGGGCAGAGCTCCTCCTCTCCTCTTCCTTCTCTTCAAAAAGCACTTACTACTTCAAGCACCTACTTCTACAAAGCACTGGTCTTATTCTACTGTCATCAACTACTTTTTGTCAAGATTTTCACTACCTGTATTTAGTGTACTGTTCACCCTCAACATTGTTCAGTAAAGTGTTCTATTTTTATACTAAACGCACGGGACTCTGTCTTCTATTCCTGCACTCACACCACCCCGCACCACTTTGTACCTTGGATTATTTTTCCCCTCTCTCTGGGTGGCGGTACTGACATTTCAGGTGGGTCTACTACCACACCAGGTTACCGTGACAAGTGGCCAAGGGACCCTCAACAATTCCAGAGGTTGCCGACCATTTGGGGACAACAAACCGACCAACACAGGTACCAACATCACACCTGTATAAAACCACAGCATTAGTGTCAGGAGAAACATCACAGTCAATGGCCAAGTACCACACTGGCATTACTCCTACAACACCACCTGGCATTACTCCTACAACACCACCTGGCATTACTCCTACAACACCACCTGGCATTACTCCTACAACACCTCCTGGTATTATTCCTACAACACCTCCTGGTAATATTCCTACAACCCCTCCCAGTCTATATACACTCTATATTCATCGATCTATATACACCTGGGGGGGAGATTTATCAAACATGGTGTAAAGTATAATTGGCCCAGTTGCCCCTAGAAACCAATCAGATTCCATCTTTGATTGGTTGCTAGGGGTAACTGAGTCAGTTCTACTTTACACCAGTTTGATAGATCTCCTCCCTGGTCTATATTTAATAAAGTTAAGGTACGGGCGTATGACAGGAAGAAGGTGCAGATTTGCCCCCTCTACCTGGTGTATGCCTGCCTTATCCCTTGGTCACCCAATGGGCGGGAAGGGGGGTTCGGGGGGGGGGGCACGGCAAGGCAGGGAGGAGGTGCGGCCTCCTCCCGCACCTCATTTATCATGATTTACACCTGGGCCAGGATCGGGGCGCACGGCCAGATTTATTCACTTAGAGGCGTGCGCCTCTTAGGGAATTTGTACGCTGCTCTTTATAAATCCCCCCCCAGTCTATATACTCCCAGGTCACCTGATGCAGCTGTCCAATTAGTGTTATGACAGCAGCCAACATACGTAGCAGGACCTCCCAGCCCCTTCCCCGTAAATTGATTGGCTGATTGGTTCCACAATCAATGTTATTTGAGCACCACGCGGTATTCAGTCGAGGATACAGTACTTTCAAGTAACCAGATATTCGTGCGCATGGTGAGCTTGAATGAGCATGTTTGCTCATCTCTAGTAGACAAGGTTTAGATGTCAATGCCGCCCATCTTGCCACATTGTCTGGTGGAAATACATCTTTGATAAATTGAAGTAACAAGAAAATAAATGCCAAACAAGAGTTCCTCAAAAATTTCTCCAGACCCCCCTCCCCCCATCCATATGCATATCGGTCTCGGCCAACCATGCATGAGCTTTTAAAGTGACTCCGTACCCACAATCTGACCCCCCCCCCCCAAACCAATTGTACCTTCAGATAGCTGCTTTTAATCCAAGATCTGTCCTGGGGTCAGTTCGGCAGGGGATGCAGTAATTGTCATAAAAACAACTTTTAATCCGGCAGCGCTGTGTCTAACGGCCGGGGCTTACATTTGTATATGCATTAGGCCGGCACCACCTCTCTGTCCTTCCTCCCCACCCTCCTCATCATTAGGAATGCTCCAGGCAGATTGCTTCCTATTCCCCACCTGTGGCAGTCCGGCACATGGGCTGGATCGTTAATACACCTGTGCAAAGCTTAAACAGCAGTAAATGTTCCTGGATCATTCCTAATAATGAGGAGGGTGGGGAGGTAGGACAGAGAGGGTGTGCCAGCCTAATGCATATACAAATGTAAGCCCCGGCACACAGCGCTGCAGGATTAAAAGTTGTTTTTATGCCAATAACTGCATCCCCTGCCGAACAGACCCCAGGACAGATCTTGGATTAAAAGCAGCTATCCGAAGGTACAAGTGGTTTGGGGTGGTCAGATTGTGGGTACGGAGTCAATTTAATAAAGAGAGAAGGGATTAAGACCCATCCGGGCGGCTTCTCCAACCTAACAATGTAACGATCGAAATGCAATGACTCCATCCCTCTCATCCCTGAAATGATCTGTCAGCGGAGAGTTTAGTCACCCGGCAGGGATTAGTGTTCTCTGGGGGCATTAGCGTGTAACTTGGTCTTGTATCCCATAGGTGTTGGACATAGTTGCTGGACGTGCTAGTTGGCCGCTATGGTCGGGCTGCAATTTACACCACACAGACAATCTACAGGAGTATAGCTGCAGCTTCATATCTCTTCATTGGAAATTTACCTTTTTATAAACTATAGTAAAAACCTGAGGACAAACATACTAAGAGTATTTTACATAATATACTGTGTTCTTATCAACCTTTATATATTTTATATATAACACACAGCTCATATATAACAGATAGCTGTGTAACCACATAACAGTGTTAGGTAACAGGATCACAGTCTATATAGCACTGCTGCTATTTATCAGCTTCATGGGAAACAAACCCGACCAGACCTTAAAGGGAACTCGTATAACGCATAGAACCCTGATGGCAGATCCTAATAGAGCCGGTAAAGCCTTCTCTTACCATACTTGCCGAACTAGTCATCTAGGCGGTAGCTAGTCACGGCTCACTGCAGAGATAATGGACAGGCAAAGAGGCCAGTCAGAAGCCTATCTATATGCTATATACTAGTGCCCTATTAGGGTATATGGATATCGTCTCTGTGCCAAAAGGGAGAGCGGCTCTATCGGATCTGATCCCTCTCCGGTGTATTATATTTATACCATACGCATAGTCTACATGAAGCTTCCTCTGGGGATAACGGCTGATCACTGAGGGTAACAAAATCATTATAAGCAAGGGTTAACCATGTGAGACCCAAACCCTTTAAAGGGAAATGATGGCGCCATCCTCAGTCCTCACCAAAATATAAAATTCGAGGGAAAATCTGAGAAATTAAACCAGCAAAAAGAAGAGGAGAAAAATTACAGCAACATCATCTCTCAGAAGAGCGCAGTCAATGCATAAGAAAGGCGACGTATATCCCCAACCGCCACATGCACAGGAAAGGTCACTGACTACTATGGGGCATGCTACAAGGCATAGGCTCTCTATAGTCATATAGGGCAGATATCCAACTGACACAATGGCTTTGCTGGATGATACATGTTAGACTGAACTGTTTTCAGTTGTTTCATCCTTCAGTCCACTGTCTATCATCAGAGGATATTTGTCTCTAGTAACAGACAGAGCAGGACAAAGCACAGGAAGCGAGGTGGAGGTAACTATGTACTAGAGAGAGGAGGCTGTGGACCTGCAACCTGTGAGACAGTCTGCCTGATGAAGATCATCTCAACTTTTCCTCTGGTATATCAAGGCTTCTTTTTCCAATAAAATCAGCAGGGTAGACGGCTCTAACAGAGGATGATGGTATGTCTCTTACCTTCCTTCTCTAGATGTCTCCAGATCACAAGCCTTCTTGTGCCTTCTAACGATAATCAATGGAGCGGGCGGTCGAGATCTGCACTATGGGGGCGGGGCAGTGCTCCTTACGGTGCTCCAGACCAAACATTATACTACTAACAGCCCGGAACGGCGCCGAGGAGGAAGGTAAGAGATGCACCAACATACTCAGCGCCCTCTATACAATAAGGGGCTTTAAGCAGGTTGGAGTCTTCTAATTTACATATAGTTCCCCTTTAAGGTTTATTAAATTATTGTAAAATCACACTTTAAGGAAGTGGTACACTTTAAGTAAAATTTCCATACAAATTCTTAGCATACAAACTCTTCCTGCCATGGAAATAAGTAAAAGCTGAGGATTGACTGACAATGGGGTTAATCCCTGTGCAGCTCTGTGAATCCACAGCTCATCGGCAGCAGAAGTCGGAGGGTCAGCCATGTTGGATCCCCAGGGTTGCATTGTCTCACAAAACATTGAATAATAACAAATCTTTTTGTGTTTTTCTACAGAAAAGGTGTTTCTGGCGTGCAATTCCCCCACGGCGATACCGACCTTCCCCCGCTCCTTGCTTACGTGGCTTTCGGTAGTTTCAGGTAAAATGTTAATGCTCGGCTCACCCCATCTTAAACCATCGGGTTTATTATTCCGGATTTGTTAGATAATGTAATCCCGAACAATATCTGATGTTTTAGAAACAGCATTTTAAGTTGACTTTGCAAACTCAGTCTTGCAAACTATGCAGTAAATAATTTGTAGTTTCCATAGCAACACGTAAGAAAAATACCACTTTCACAGTAGAAGACCTGAGAACACACAGCTAAACATAGCCGTGGCATCTGCTGAATTAATGATACAGAGGATTGCACATGCTTAATGGCGGAAAAGTGCTAATTCCTGGTATGAATGTTTTACTTTATATCCACTTCAGAAGACCAAAGGAAGACCCGTCCCCGTAGCGGCACAACTCTACTGTACTTACTTACATATATGTATATATAGTTATTAGAGTTGTGCTGCTTTGATATAAACAAGGTAAGCAAAAAGAGCAGACACTATACTCCAATGGGCTCATAGTTTTTTTTTTATTAACATATAAATATATAGTTACCTATTTAACCTATTTGATGGGCAACCGTTTCAGCTTGGTGTGTCAGAATTTCGCAAAAAAACTGAGCATAACTCAATAAAATGCAAAAAACATAATTTATACCTATTTATAGTTTAAAATACAAAAATATATACCCCTCTCCCCATCCCTTCACCAGCATACAACCCCAGTCCCCTTGCCCCATCCCTTCACCAGCATACAACCCCAGTCCCCTTGCCCCATCCCTTCATCAGCATACAACCCCAGTCCCCTTGCCCCATCCCTTCACCATCATACAACCCCAGTCCCCTTGCCCCATCCCTTCACCAGTTCACCCCCTAGTCCAACTGCCCCCCATCCCTTCACCAGTTCACCCCCCTAGTCCAACTGCCCCCCATCCCTTTACCATCACACCCCCCAGTCCTTCTTCCCCATCCCTTCACTAGCACCCCCCAATCGCCCTGCCCCCATTCCTTTACTAGTATACACTCCCAGTCCCCCTGCCCCGTTCCTTTCACCAGTATACACCCCCCCTCCCCCTCTCCCCATCCCTTCATCAGCATACACATCCCAGTCCCCCGGCGCCAACATAACTTCATCTGGAAACCTCTCCCCCACCCCCACATACTAACCGACATGCAGACACCAAAGGGGGGGGGGGGTCACGTTGCGCAGCATGTGGGTGGCCCATAGAAGAGAGCGGTGGTCTGCTGCTGCTACTCCTATTACATGGAGAGACGGCCAGCAGACTGTCGCTATAGTCACCCTTTTTTTTTTAAATCAAGCTTTAAGACATTGTGCATGCCGGCTGATCATTGCCTTTCAGCATAGCCTATTACACTAAGCGATTATCGGCTGGAGCGATCGGTAATCGGCCAAGTACAACTAATAATCATTTCGTGTAATAGTACCGCCAGGTTCACACATCCATAATTTGCTGACAGTCTAAGGACCCTTCATTTGAGTGGCTCTGTTCACATACCTGTATGTGTTACGGATCTGTGCCGGGGCCGTGCATGGTCCATACAACAAAAAATGTGTCCGGCTCTGGACAGCTAGAAAGGCAAATCTGTTGTCCATAGCTGTAGGTCCGCAACAATGGACAGCCCTAAGGACGTGTGAACGAGGCCTAACAATCATAATATAAATGTTCATTCCCTGAGATCTAAATCTGTACACATTGCAAATTATTATACACTATATATAGTACATAGAGCACACTTCAAAACCATTAAAATGGGGCTCCCCTCCTGATGGTCACTTTGTGCCCCATGTCCAGAGGCAGTGTCTATCCTCCCCCCTTTATCTCATACTGTGGTGGAGCATGCAGAAGACTGCGACTATTAGACAGATACAAGTCCACATGAAAAAGTACCATTTGAGGACTTTGAGGAGTAAAGAGTAACAGCAAAGCTCCTCTATAAACAGTGTTAGCAGTCAATGGCAGCAATATTCATACATATACATACCTGCACAGCATCTCTTAATGCAGATGCCAGATTTGTCTGCTCTATCCTTGCCCTTTAACCCCCCCCCCCAATGTAGTAGTGTACTCTGCCAGAACTTTGAGAAAATACTTTAGAGCGAATACTTTACTTGTACCCGTGTATAGACTTTGGTCTGACTACCTTTTGCCCTACAGTGTTGAGTTACCACTCCTAATGAGGGGATACAAGCCCCAGCCATGCTTGTCTGGGTGTAGCTAAGCTTCCGAGTCTTCCTGGTTACGTTCACTGTGAGATAGGATACATAGACCTTCCTTGGTAGCTTTTCCCTATCCAGGCTAGTTCCTCTGGTTCTCAGGATACTGCCCTGCATCTTTGAGACTGATTCTCGGCATGGGTTAGGGTGTTCCTTGACACTTTTCCTTTAAAGTGTTTAGCACTGCATAGTAGGTATAGTGTAAGAAGTAAAAAACTGTTTGTTTGTAGCTGCATCTGAACACATTCGTGTCTTAGGGTAGACTCCTCTGTCACAGACAAGGGTCCTGGCATAAGTCCCACGAGAATCTTGATAAGACTGACTAAACTTCCTCCACCAAGTAACTAACTTCCTCATGGGCTAAGTAATCTACCCTGTTAGTGGTGGGCACAAGAAAGAAGAAAAGAGATAGGTTAGAAGTAGAAAGCACCTCCCATAGGTCAATAAGAGCACATGGTACACAGACAATATTAACCCGTTAGGACCTTCAGCTGTGCAACTCATAGAAATACATATAAAAGATACTGACATCTAGTGGTGAAACTGCAGAAAATCTTCATCACCACTTAACCTGGAGAAAAAATCTTTTACGACAGGTGCATAAGAAAAGAGAAAAGAACACCAGTTGTGGGACACCACATTTATACCTCAGTTGAGCCATTTTACCACAGAATTCATGGCAAAATCATGACAAAAATGCATAGAAAATTCTTACAAAATGCCACGTGTGAGGAAAGCCTTAAAGGGAAAATGCTTGTTAGTACATTTGTCACACCTAGGGCTGACCCATAGAAAGTGATCTCTAGTCCTGCAATGTCTCACATTTGCTCTATTCTTTATGCATCATTAAGTGATAATACATCTGTCATACATCTCCCCATCTCTCGGGTAATCTCACACATTTTTGTTTTTTCAACGTATGTGTCAAAAATGGTTGGAGGTGTGAAAAGTTGCAAATAATAGCGAAAATGTAGCTGATTGATTTACAGCTTTATCAATAAATTCCCTCCAATGGGATCTGCACTCCTTTGAATTTATTTATAGAAAAGAGCTGTAGATAAAGTTATAACCCAGAACATTCTTCTTGCCACCAGTGATTTCTAATTTTACCTTACAGTCTATAGAAAAATGGAAATCTGCTGCTCTGAGAATCCCGGGGCTGCCTGGTGTATGACATGCAGAAGAGAAGTCAACCGGGACAAGTTTCCACTTATTTAATTGTTACACAATGTTGTCGAAAACTGTACAATTCCACCACTAAATGTATTCAACTGTTTTATTATTTAATTGCTTACAGACACCGGGGAGATAGAAGAAGAAGAGGTGGAGGTGAGTCCACAAGTATCAGGAATCGGCAGAATCTTACAGTCTTATGTTCTGATGTTTTTACTATTCAGTTTAGGGTCAGGAGTTACATTGTTACATTGTTAGTTTCACATGCAGCATTTTTAAGTGATTTTATTATCTATCTGTTTTGTTTTTTATTTTATTTTATTTTTTACCCAGGTAATTTCTTCTGACATTTTTTAATAGGCTTCTTTGTATCAGTAAAAAAAAATAACGTTACAAATGTCACAGAAAAAATGGGGAAAAAAAACCAATAATAAAAAAAAGTTATGCAGAAAGAAAAGAACACAAAAACATTAAGGAGGCAGTGTGTTGAAAATTATTTTTTAAGACATCAACAAGAGTTGTGATCGCAAGCAGTTCAGCAACATACTCATTCATACATTTATTCTTACGTTTTCTATGTTTAAATCAAAGTTATAGAGTACAAATGGCCACTAGCTGTCTCCCATTCTGTCTAACTGTGCACCATTCTCCCTCTGTAACAATATTGGGTCTTTTCTCTGTGCCCAAAAAGAGACCAAACACAAGAAGTCTCCGTCCTTTGCGCCGTTTATGGCTTGGTATTGATTGACAGCCATTCTGGAGTGCAATGATTTGAAGATGGCTTTGTCCTGTTGCATTATACAGGTATAAAGATTTACGAGGCATACTCTGGCTAAATAGTTGCTCAGTGCATGTGGACCCACTCTCAGCTCCATCTGTAGCAGATTTTCTTGCAGGTGTGAAAACAACTTTTTGAAGTAAAATGCCCCAAAGAATATCAGCTGGAGCTGCCCCCCCTAGAGATACAACTAAAGGTACAAAGATTGATAAATTCTTAAAGTTCCCAGTCCCAACCACAAAGGGTTGAAATATACAAACTATTTCCCCAGACAGAGTGGAGGAGGGCTATTGGTTCTTTGTTTGCTGCCTTGCAAAAGTTGGGCGGCAAAGTTAGGAATAACATACAGGGACCAATTTTTGTTGCAGCCTCGCGGGAAGCATCATCCTGGTTGGACACTAAAGCAATGTGACTATAAAAAATGATCTGTGTCCCAGTAATAAATATCTAGCAGTGTGGGCATATGGCTATATTTAGGTTTACTCTCGGGGGTCTAGATGATGGGAGGAGAGGTGGGAAAGTGGCAAGGAGTAGGGGCCACCCAGGGGGTTTTGCCTTTGGAGGTCGGCAGGGGAGGGGGTTGGGGAGGCATGGAGGGATGGGGTCATTTAGTCTTTTGCTTTGATTTTACTTTAATGGATGAGTTTTAATATATTTTGTCAGAATAGAAGGGATCAGGAGAGAGGATTAAGAGAAGAGCAGCCTACGATATCATAAACAAACATCTAGCAGCAATGGTTTGTCTCCTGGAAACACACTGTACAGTAGAAACTATGAATAGGTTTAAACATGGATGGGCAGGAGTTGATTTTTATTCCTCTTTGTCTACTTTCTCAGCGGGGGTGTCGGATTCCATTTAACCTTATGGCTAGCCAGACTCTCGGGGTAGATTTGTTTTTTTACCCTGCAGAATATTGTTAGCTGAGATGGTGCTTGTGTTTCTTTATGTCCCTTCTCCTTTCTCCTCACAGGTGTTGGTAGAATTAATACGTTTAGGCGAGGAAGAGTTCCCCTTACTAGCTTGTGGAGACTATAGTTGCTTCCTGGATCCTCTACTTGATAGAAGGGAGTGATAGTGTAAGGCGACTAAAAACCCTTCCTGCTGGCTAGATTTGTAAGTGATGCAGGATGGATTGATATTTGGCTCTGTCTATGGGGATAAAACTGCCTTTTCCTGCTATGGCTCCTTCCATGGCTCCTCCTTGTGTATCGAAGTGGACAAAGAGAATAGGACTCTGGAAAGGTCCTTCGGGTTCAATCCCCATTGGTTTAGTTTTATTGATAGAAAACAACTTATTGGATCAGTGTAGGTCCGCTTTTGGAATGTCCACAATGGGGCCACCAATAATAAGTTTGTGTGGGATGCCCTGATGGCCTTTTTACAGGGTTTAATTTACAGAGTGGTTACATATAGATGTTCCGAAGGCAAGAGAAAGATCTGGTAGGATCGATTCGCAAGATGGAAAAAGAGTGTGGGGAGAGCGCAACAACACAAAACCCGGTACTATTAAATCAGCTACAAGACAGATATATACTGTACCCTTCCTGACAACAAGGCACAGCAAAAATATTATACCAGCATCTGAGAACATTCATAGAATCTGGCGACTCGATTTCTGGCAACAATATTAAAATCCCATGGGGGGAAAAACTATATTTCAGCAGTCAGGGAAAACTGTGGTAGATGAAGAAAGCCAGCTCTTCCTTAGTAAATGTACCTTACCTAAAACGTTATTGCACAGGCCAGTTAGTATTGAAGAATTTAGAAGTTCCCTGGGAAGTTTTTCTGGATAGTCAGCACTGGGGTCGGATGGGCTCCCCTGGGAGGTGTACCGGGAATTTGGGACATTATTATTCCAATGCTATGGGAGACTTTCAATTAATCCTGTATCCCAGGTGTCCTCCCCAGTTCCAGGGAAGCAAATATATCACTTATTCAAAAGAAAAACAAAGACCCCCAATGGATTTGAATCCTATAGGCCAATCTCCTTCTTCAATGCGGATTGCAAAGTTATTACGAAGGTATTGGCAAGGAGATTGGCTTGTTGTTGGGGACCTCATAGTAAGGAACAAGCTAGATTTATTCCCATAAGATCTATATTTAGTAATCTTTTATGTGTTTGTAAGCCTGTAGGTGCAGGGGAGGCACCCAACTCCATCCTGTCACTATGTCATGAAGGAGTTTGATAGGGTGGAGTGGAGTTGGGTCAAACTTCTCGATATATCCCCTAACATGAGAATTATTCTAAATGATCAATTGGCAGGTTGGTTTGAGCTGACTTGGGGGACCCAATAAGGATTCCTTCTTTCACCTTTGGTTTTTATCGAGCCCCTGGCTGAGAGGGTCAGACAAACTGAGGGCTTTGAGGGATTTGGAATTGGGGGGCAAAAATGACAAAATACTGTTCTGTACAGAAGACGTTTTGCTTTTTATTGAACACCCCGTACAGAGTCTGCCAGGGGTAATTCAACTAGTTGAACAATATGGGAGTCTGTTAGGGCTTAAAGTGAACTGGGAAAAATCCTCTCTTCTCCCAGTAGGTGGTGGCCCTAAGGTAATGGTGGAGAGTATGGTAGATGTCAATTGTGGAGAAGTAACTGAGTATTTAGGGGTTAAAATTAGTTTGGACTCCAAGAAATATCATGTTTTAAATATGAAACATCTATTAAGAAAGGTTGACTAGAAGGTGGAAAGGTGGAGACATGGCTGAAGCCACTTCTGTTCATGTTTGACAGAATTGCTATAATAAACATGGTAGTATTGCCCCAAATGATATATTGGGGATGTCTTAAGATTTATAGATTTTGCGGTAAGGTTAGAAAATATATTGACGAGGAAAAGAAAAGGAAGGTGCCTAATTCTGAATGTGTATTTGGAGGTATTATTAATGTTGGGAAAAATGGGTCACTACTGAACAAGATGTTTTGCTGTGATGTTTTTCAGTGAAGCTCGCAGCTCCCCTCGCTTCCCATCAGCCAATCAGTGCTGCCGTGCACTGATTGGCTGATGGGGAGCGAGGGGAGCTGGGAGCTTCACACAGCCGCGCTCTGAGCAGGTAATGTAGCTTCGGGCCGGGGCTGCGGGCAGCGGGATGCGGAGGGTTAAAGGGGCCGGGTCACATACAGGCAGCGGAATGAAAATTCTGCTGTGTGTATGTGACCCATTCAGCTTCACACTACCAGGATCTGCAGCGGATTTCGCTGCAAACTCGCAGATCCGCTGCGGATCCGGTACGTGTGAAGCTGTCCTGACGTGATATTTTTACCATAATGTGTGTGACTCTTCTAATGGGGATTGGTGTGTATTTTGTTCCAATATATTGTGACTGATTCATTAATATGTAGCACTGCCATAGTAAATATATCTAAGTTAAAAGTCTCACAAAAATTCACAAATATGAAAAAAATTGTGCAGCTATATTCACCTGGTACTGACCAGATATAAGCCTGCACCTGTTTGTGCGACTTTTTAAAAAGTCGCAAATGATAAATTGGGTGCTAATCCCAGATTATACGAACTTTTGGGTGAATACTGAAAACAAGCAGATAAAAAAAAAAGTTGCATCTAAAAATTATTCTCCTATCGAATACTGGTTCATAAATAGAACTTAGACCAAAATTGGGTGAAAAATCCAATTATTCACCGAAAAATAGGCGCAAAACCGTTGATAAATTTCCCCCATTGTGTCTATAAAATTAAAAGTTTTTTTTTAATCCATATCCTGCACCCTGGACCCGCGCCCGTTTACCCGCACTGGTGTGGGGGGAAATTGTCTCTTTAAAACATCTGAAATGCCTGACAATTTAGAAACGCTAAAAGAATGCTAAAAAAACAGAAAATTCAGCCCAATCTGCAGGCATCGTGTTATAGAGCAGGAGGAGCCGAGCAGACTGGTATATAGTATCGGAGGGAAAGTCCCAAGATAACTTATCATTTAATAAATGAGGAGGGATTTTTTCTATGTCAGTCTTAAAATAAAAGAAGCGACTTGGTTCCTTTTAATAAAAGCTCCAAAAGCAGCGCTCCCCATGGCTCTCAGCCCTGGAGGACTGTCAGGACTAAAGATGAGCAAACTTGCCGAAAGTTCACAAGAAACCAAAAGATCAGCATTGAATTTGGCTGCCTGGAAAACATGGATACAGACATAGGTCATAGGCTTTATCCATGGTTTCCAGGCAGTCCTTGGGCTGCCTCCATCTTCTCCAGGCAGCCAGATTCTGATGCTGATCTTTTGGGTTCATGCAAATCCGAACTTTTGGACAACTTTGCTGATCTCTAGTCAGGACCAACCCCCATGTAATCACTGGGTTCCCATTCATCTTATTGACCACTATCTGATTATCCCAAACCATTTCTCTGGGAAGGTTCTCTCAGCCCACGAAGGCTCCATATTTGTTGGTCTCAGGTGAACCTGTAAACCCAAGGTAATGCTCGAAGCAGGTAAAGTCTTTAAAATACACCGTCAGCACTGTTATATCTGTACGTGACAGACTAGTCATAAGTACAGCCATGTTATATCTAATAATGGACAGAAAGATCACTATCGTACAAATTGCTGTCCTATCAAATCTGTCAAGTTTCTTTTTTTTTTTTTTTTTTAATGACATTGTAACAAGAGATGCTCCAATCCTTCCTTCCTCTTCCCTGAGGCCGCAGCCACCTCATAAACTACTCTTTGCATATTGGATTTGTCATCCCTCGTCCTATGGAGGTTCAGCCGTACCGAATCCTACACGAGCGATGGAGCTGGAAATAACTCATTAGCTTCGTAGGGTTAATTAGAATATTCTTCTCCACCACCTGTGTAGCTGAACCTGTCCTATCAGTCTGCTGTCTATGGGCTCGGGCTTCTATGTATGGGGATGGGGAGTATTATTGGGCAGTGTCTGGCAAGAATCTATCATTTCCATATTTTTATATAAACCTTTAATTGCTCGGGAAACGCTGCGGGAAATCTACGGTTTCTGAGAATGTTACTTCTCCATTCCGTCTCCTTAAGTTTGCTAAGTAACTGGTTTTCATTACCAGCATCATTATAAAACTCCGGCAGACGTGTTCTAAGTCAACAATAATTATATTTTTCCATTTTATTCTAAGCACTGTTCAACTCGACAATCCCCAGTGTATTATTACTTTACTGTGAATCATGGAATCAATGAAATTTCAAGGTAAAGTTGCTATAAAAACGAAGAGATAAACTCTCGGGAAGCGGCGGCCCAGCAGACCTGCAGGAGTCTTACAATCGCTCTGGTAAAGTACAGAAATGCCCGGACACAGCACAGTACATTACAAGCTATTGTTACTGGATATTAAGTAACAATATGTTTCTTACTTTTTCAATGATCCAAGGTTATGTGGATCCTTCTGAGCTTCTAGCAATGTGACGGCCAGTTACATGAAGCTTAATAAGGGTCTGAATTACGTCCGATATGATTCATATTGATTGCATTCATTACCTCCCTTCAATACAAAGGATATTCTCTTTTCTCAAGTTCTGACGTTCAGTGATTGAGAACGTTCTACCCGATTGTCTTCCAGCCTTGGGACACAATGTGCACGACTAATAGTCATGAATGGGGCAGGTAAATAGGTGACAATGTTTTAACAAGTTTAGCATAGATGGATAGTTATTTCTTCTGTTATCAAGCAGTCTCCCCCCCCCCCCTTCCTTCTGTTGTTAGCTTGGGCTTCAAGGCTTCAAGCTACTAGACAGACAGGTCGTATCTTAGGATAGATATATGTTTATATTGTTCCTGTTAAATACAGCAGATTTACCATCCACATCTGCTGGAAGTCTGTTCCAAGCATCTACTACTCCTTAAGGAAAGTACTATTTTCTCATATTGCTTCTGATCATCCCCCTAACTAAACCTAAGATATTGTCCTTATAGACATTTGTATTCATACTTTGTTTTGTACATATTAAAGGGGGTTGTTAACAATTTTTCTTTCTTTCAAATCTGGTTCCATAAATTTGTAATTTACGTCTATTAAAAAAAACCTCAAGTACTTATCTGCTGCTGTATGTCCTGCAGGAAGTGGTGTATTATTTCCAATCTGGAGAGCAGGAGAGGTTTTCTATAGGGATTTTCTGCTGCTTTGGACAGTTCCTGACATGGACAGAGGGGGCAGCAGAGAGCACTGTGTCAGACTGTGTCACTTTATTCCTCCAGACTATACAGATTCAAATCCTGAAATCTTTATTGTTATGTTTTATGCATGACTCCCATTTTTTAGCCCGTCTTTGGACCCGTTCTATTGTAGATGGTGTAAACCTGAGTGTCCCTTTAGTAACGGTGATCGACTTGATTTGGGATTTAGAAAAGAAAGCAACTAAAATATACAAATAAATAAAAAACAAACAAACTAACTCTCTGGTAAGAAGAATACTTGTGTGTAGAGTATGAAATCTCCAGTATACGGCGAGCTATCCCGCCAGCCTGGACAGTCCTAAATAAAAGAGGCAGGAGAGGGAAGCGAGCAAATCATTGGCATTGCGGTAATAGTCAGCAGGAAGAATCTATGCCGAGCCGCCCCGTCTCTGACACTACTACTACACTTACAAGAATTATTAGTGGAGACAACTGGAGCTCCGGATAATAGATCAAAAGAAATACAATAAAACCTCTAAGGACAAAGAGGCTGAAACAATTACTATCATACAAAACTGAATTATGTTACATAAGAACGACTTTAGAAATACATTCATACAGATAATATACAGGAAAAAGCCGTCCCCTGGTCATCCGGGCAATGACTCTCATCCCCAGGGAATCATCCTCTCTGCTTTGATATATGGAGTTTGGTGGTGGTGGTATATGGATGTACAGTATATGTGTGTGCGTATGTGTATATGTGTGTGTGTGTGTGTGTGTGTGGGGTGGATGGGGAATGGTGGTGTATGTATGTATGTATGTACAGTATATGTGTGTGCGTATGTGTATATGTGTGTGGGGGGGATGGATGGGGGTGGTGGTGTATGTATGTATGTATGTATGTATGTGTGTGGGGATGGGCGGTATATGGATGTATATGTGTGTGGGGTGGGGGTGGGGAGTGGTGGTGTATGTATGTATGTGTGTGTGTGGGGATGGGCGTTATATGGATGTATATGTGTGTGTGGGGGGGTGGATGGGGGTGGTGGTGTATGTATATATGTGTGTGTGGGGGGGTATGGGGAGTGGTGGTGTATGTATGTGTGTGTGTGGGGGGGGTGGATGGGGAGTGGTGGTGTACGTATGTATGTATGTACAGTATATGTGTGTGCGTATGTGAATATGTGTGTGTGGGGGGGTGGTATATGGAGGTATATGTGTGTGCGTATGTGTATATGTGTGTGTGTGTGTGTGGGGTGGTATATGGAGGTATATGTGTGTGTGTGTGTGTGTGTGTATATGTGTGTGGGGGGTGGTATATGGAGGTATATGTGTGTGTGTGGGGGGGGTGGTGGTGGTGGTGGATGGGGAGTGGTGGTGTATATATGAATGTATGTGTGTGGAGAAGGGGGGGTGGATGGGGAGTGGTGGTGTATGTATGTATGTGTGTGTGTGGGGATGGGGGGTATATGGATGTATATGTGTGTGTGTGTGGGGGGGTGGTGGTGGTGGATGGGGAGTGGTGGTGTATATATGAATGTATGTGTGTGGAGAAGGGGGGGTGGATGGGGAGTGGTGGTCTATGTATGTATGTATGTATGTATGTGTGTGTGTGGGGGGTGGTGGTGGATGGGGAGTGGTGGTGTATATATGTGTGTGTGTGTGTGTGTGTGTGGGGGGGGGGGACTATACTTCCCTTAATGACAACCTTTTAGATGTCACACCCTATGTTCCCACAGTGTCTCTTTTTGGCCGTTTTTTTGGTGCCACAGCGCGGACGTGTTATACAAAACTGCAAAAAAAAGACGTTGGGGGAACATAACTTATTTATGAAAGGTCGGTTACTATTGGCCAAAGTCCAAATTAATGTTGAACATATGTACTAATCATAAGACAAATTTAGACAATATATATTCCCCACATTTCCTTTACAGGTGGGTTCACACCTAACAGAATCGCAGCAGATTTCACAGGGAAATCCTCTGCGATTCCAATACTGCCAGTGTGAATACAGTAGATTTATATACAGCAGAATTTTTATCCCGCTGTGAGTATGTAAACGTGGCCCCCTTATCCCGCGGTGGCCATACAATACTGGTCCACCGTCCAGCTTGTTCTGTGGCTCCCGGCGTCTGGACGTCCTGTTCAGCCAATCAGTGGCAGCGGTGGGACAGTGCACTGATTGGCTGAGCGGGACATCAGGATGCCAGAAGCCACAGAACAAGCCAGAGCGTGGACCGGTATACACCGGGCCGCTACAGGAAAAGGGGGACGCATTTACATACTGACAGCAGGACGAAAATTCTGGATTTCACTGCAAACTCGCAAGAGTGCAATCCCCTGCGTTTCCGTTCTGTGCTGTTCTGGGCCTAAAGGAGAAGTCCAGTGAAAACTATAACTGTCCAGCAGACAGTGGCAGGGTGGAACATGATAAAGAAGCTCTGCTTACCCCTCCTTGTGCCTCCACAGTGCCCCCACCAGGCTCCTGGATCCCACGATTCAGCTGATGGCCCGCTCAGCCAGTTGGTGAAACTCAGTCAGTGATTGGCTGAGCTCGTAATCGTAATTCATCGGCTGGGTCGAATATTTTCCCGAGTCGTAACAATATCAGAACTCGGGGAGAAGATGATTTCCTGCAAGGGGTCCTTGAGCCTGTGGTGCGGCACTTCATGGGCACAGGGTGAGCTAAGTAGAACTTGTATATTATCCCCCCCCCCCCCACACACACACTTTTTGGTTGTACTAGCCCCTAATACATTTTCAGGCAGTCCTCAGAGAATATTATCCACAGCGCCCGTAAAGTAGACAGTTATTTACTGTATATGGTGCATTCACTAACGTCTCCAAACAGTGATAGTCACTTGACCCCGATACTATGCTAGCCTAATCCTCTGATCCCGATACTATGCTAGCCTAAACTTCTGACCCCGATACTATGCTAGCCTAATCCTCTTACCCCGATACTGTGCTAGCCTAATCCTCTTACCCCGATACTATGCTAGCCTAAACTTCTGACCCCGATACTATGCTAGCCTAATCCTCTGATCCCGATACTATGCTAGCCTAATCCTCTGATCCCGATACTATGCTAGCCTAAACTTCTGACCCCGATACTATGCTAGCCTAAACTTCTGACCCCAATACTATGCTAGCCTAAACTTCTGACCCCGATACTGTGCTAGCCTAATCCTCTTACCCCGATACTATGCTAGCCTAATCCTCTGATCCCGATACTATGCTAGCCTAATCCTCTTACCCCGATACTATGCTAGCCTAAACTTCTGACCCCGATACTATGCTAGCCTAAACCTCTGATCCCGATACTATGCTAGCCTAATCCTCTGATCCCGATACTATGCTAGCCTAATCCTCTTACCCCGATACTATGCTAGCCTAAACTTCTGACCCCGATACTGTGCTAGCCTAAACTTCTGACCTCGATACTATGCTAGCCTAAACTTCTGACCCCGATACTGTGCTAGCCTAATCCTCTTACCCCGATACTATGCTAGCCTAAACTTCTGACCCTGATACTATGCTAGCCTAAACTTCTGACCCCGATACTATGCTAGCCTAAACTTCTGACCCCGATACTATGCTAGCCTAAACTTCTGACCCCGATACTATGCTAGCCTAAACTTCTGACCCAGATACTATGCTAGCCTAAACTTCTGACTTCGATACTATGCTAGCCTAAACTTCTGACCCCGATACTATGCTGGCCTAAACTTCTGACCCCGATACTATGCTAGCCTAATCCTCTGATCCCGATACTATGCTAGCCTAAACTTCTGACCCCGATACTATGCTGGCCTAAACTTCCAATATAATATCATCCACAGTGGCCAACCCTAAAGAGTCCCAAGCTTTTTTGACATGGGGAAGCTAGTGTATTCTCTTCTCCTCCCCAATCCATCAGAGCTGTTTCTTATAATTATGTCCAGTCAAAGTTAGCAGGCCCAATGTCTAGGCAGGTGGAGTCTAATATCTAAATTGTTACTGGCATTTACAAGATTTTTAACATGTCCAAGATATTTCAAAAGTGTTGATAGGTTGAGGTGCGAGTACGGAAACCCCAAAAGATTTCTAGAGGAGAAGCACTCAGCCCTTAGAATTTTCTTAGCGTCCATCTCCTGCAGGTGGAGCCCATAGAGGAAAGGTGATCAGACCAGTATTCTCTAACCTAGTTCTAATGATAGGTGAGGGTCTCAGCATCCAGGCCATGAGTTAAACTTTAGACATGTCTCTATTTAAAAATAAAAAAATAAAATTTTATATATATATATATATATATATATATATATATATATATATATATATATAACAATAGTACTTTAAATATATACTCAGAAAGTTCAGTTTGCAAAATTATGAATTCTGCTCCGACTTCCCCTTTAAACCAAATAGAAATTACAGAAATCCGTGTGCATGCTGCAAAAAAAAAAAACAAAAACGCTAAATCAGATAAACAGATTCTCTTTTCTGTCACTGAATATTCACAGCAAATCTGCCATGTGTGAACACACCCTCATACGTGTAATACACGCTGCTTTCCTCACACAATCATGCCGAAACATTTACAAAAACAGTCAGGCATCAGGCAGAAAGAATGAAAGCGAAACCTTTTCCCCCAGCACTTTTGTGCACATCTATTCATTGTGACGGTGCGCTGTAAGAGAAGAGTGTCACCTGCGATGTACCGTGCAGGTTACTGGAGCACTAGCCGAAATCTAACAAGTTAAAGCTTTGACATATATTCATCCTGACACAATGATTACTTGGATCCTGTTGGAAATTGCTGTCCAGAAGTACAAGTCTTGTTGCAGCACAATGTAAAGTGCGGCTCGCTTCTGTGCTTGTTTTGTATTCTTGCACTTTTATGTATTTTGTACATTTTATATCTGATCTGTTTTTTTTTTCAACCTTTATGTATTTGACATTTTTATCAAACTTTATTCTAATATCCTACCCAGGGTTAGCGGTTCCTCCTTTAACATCCTCCAGTTTGATCCTATTCTTTCTCATTGCATCGAGGACGGTAAGAAATATATAAAGATGTTTTTCTACCAGTGCTCCAGGAGATCATTAGAGGAAATCTGTCAGATGGTTTCACATAGAGGAAGTAATCACAGGACCAGGTAGGGCTTACCGCCACCTTCATGACAATATCTGCAGATCTGTGAACGTTTGTGTTTCTTTCATATATGCAGATGAGCAGCATGTAAATCATAACTTCCTTTTCATATCACAGTTAACTTAACTGTGTTTTCTATCACTTACCCATCAGTTACCCATTTGCATATGTTTTCCCCTACTCCCAGCATCCTCATTTTATAGACGAACCTTTCACGTGGCACAGTATAATATACTATAGAAACGTCCAGATACACAACATCCACAGCCTCCCCCAGGTCCAGTCTATAACTGACCTCTTTATAGAAGCTGATCAGATTAGCCTGACCGATCCTTCATAAATCCCCCCATGCTGGTGCTGTGTTATAAAATTATTTTCATTAAGTTACTCCAGTATAGCAAACCCCTCAAATACTTTACCCTCTATAGATGTTAGACTTACAGGCCTGTAGTTTCCAGGATCACTCTTTGACCCCATCTTGAATATTGGTAGCACATTAGCTATGCGCCAGTCCTGTGGAACAATTACTGTCTTTATAGAATCTTTATTGGGAATAAGGGTTTGTCTAACACAGTATTAATTCCTGGATAACTCTGGGATGGAAACCTTCTTATTTATGGATTTTAAGTTCTGAGCTGCTGTTTTCTGCTGTGTTTCTTTCTCTGTTCTCCTTAACATTGTCCAAACCAAACTGATCTCTCGAATGACGAAACCTAAAAATGTCAACACCCTTCTCTTCTACAGCTGCAAACAACCCACAATTCCCACTGAGTGTTTTTCCATGCAGGATGTAAAAAGCTGAAATAACAATGTAGATACAAAACAATAAGGGAATTGTAATAATGTTTGCGAAATTATGATAAAATATAAAGCAAAGATCAAATTATAGAACCCAGCGTACAGGTCACCGCCCCAAATCACTGGGATTTCAGTAAGTGTAACACTCTATCGGCCACATTATGCGTCCGTCTATTATAGTGCTCTTCGCTGTGTCTATAATTTACAATAGATAGAATTACCCAGTTGGAGAATAATGTAATCTGCACATTCCGGCCAGTGCTTATGTTTTATGTCATAGGATATCTTCACACCAAGTAAAAATAGGAGGAAAGACGTCCGTTATTGTTACATTTTAATAGACCTCAATGGAATGACGGACGTCTAATACACTCAGTGAATTACATAATGGACATTGTCTGCGCGGACGGAAAAATAATGATGGGAAACACAAAAAGTAGGGTGGGTAAATAAATGTGGGTGCAGCCGACTACCCCATATATGAAACAATGAGAATGGAGAGAGGGACAGGAGAAAAATGGGGCAAAAAAGTCAGGCGCACACCAGAAATAACTACAGTAATAATAAACTTTATTGAAAACCGGCAAAAGTTAAAAACATCTAAAACCCCATAGGGGGGAAGAAACACGGCAGCACCTATAATAAAGGTGAGACGCACTGCTACTATGTTGCAGGCCAGATGGACCCACAAAAAATGGGACTCAGACGGGGAGTATAGAAATGACACAAAATAGGAAAGTGCTCATACGGTCCTGTATAATGGATGTATCATACCCACAACAATAACACGTCCCCCAGTAGCAGACAAGATTCTCCACGCGTATCGCCGCTACATTGCGGCTTCATCAGGAGTCAAGTACGATGTGCCTGATAGCCGGTATATATACCTGCAAGAAGTCCTAATCCATCAATGGGTGACATGGCGCCAGAGTATACGGCGTCCGGAAGTGGAAAAGACCAGCCCGTGGCGTGATGACATAATAACATACTGACGCCGGGTAAGCATGGTCACATGATCGGGTTGTAAACACATGATCACATAGACACCGGGTAAGTATAGTCACATGATCGGATGCAAGACACATGATCGTATGAACTAACATGAGTTATGAGTGCCGATCCAATGACCGGATATGCGCGCTGCTACTGTTGGGATCAAGAATAAATGCAAAAAAAATGCAAAAGAATACGCAGTGCCCCTAAAAGGAGACATGAAGTCACAAAATTTATAAATTATAAATAATACGGCATGATCAAAGTTCAGTGAAAATGTAATCACTAATGGCAAACATGTGACTATAACAAAGTCCCCTGTTAGCACGGCAATGTGATAATGCAAATGTCGGACATATGTCCAAATAAACGCGTGCAATGCCAACCAGTGGTCTTGTGACCCGACCTGTCGTAGTAATCAGGCAAATATTAAACATATACCCAAATAACCACTTGTAATGTTGGTATCATGATGCACTAATAATATCATACAAGTTAATAGAAAAATGTAATAAGTAACAACCATGTAAATCCATAGTCAGTAGAAAGTGCAAGCACAGTGGACACACAATAAATAAATATAGAAATATAGAAATGCCAGCGCCATAAACACAATAAATAAATGTATAGATATAAATATAAAAGAGTACCAAGATAAAGTGCTAATACCGGAACAGGGTGTCAAATGCCAATACATAGATATAGACATTCAACACCCAGCTCCTGTGAATGTACAGAATAAATGCGCAGTGCCTATGCTAAACTAAAATAGGACACCATAACAAAGTGCCAGTGATATAAATATAACACACATCCATATAAATATATATATAAGAACAAATGCTTGTGAATATATATTAAAAATGATAATAAACTATGACACACTCTATCCCAACCTCCAAGATAATCTATCCAACAAGCAGAAAAAATGCTCCAAAAGTGCAGATTGTTGCAAAAACACCCTAGAGGTAAATAAATGGAAAATGCATCTATCATGTGTATGACCCGTGATGATGGCGTAAATATTGAACCACCCCAAAAGCTGAAGTGTGTTCAACTGCTATAGCAACAAGCAGCAGACCGCAGATTCCACATAAATTGAGGCTCTAATGGTTATAATACAGGGTAACTAGCTATTATATCACAATGAAGTATTAAGTATAGATGCAGATGGAAATAGCAACAACAAGGGGACTATTAAACATTTCAACATAAAGGACATCAAAGACTGTATCTGGGTACGGTTGTATGTCCGTAAACGATGTCCGAAAGGACTGGAGGACCGGTGTTGGAGACGTAGATTGACAGGCGAAGGCACATGAACGACAAAAGGTGTAAACGGTGACACTAATGGATCCAGGATCCCCACTTGTGAATGGCGAATTCAATAGAAAGATTCTTCTTGCAGGTATATATACCGGCTATCAGCCACATCGTACTTGACTCCTGATGAAGCCGCAATGTAGCGGCGATACGCGTGGAGAATCTTGTCTGCTACTGGGGGACGTGTTATTGTTGTGGGTATGATACATCCATTATACAGGACCGTATGAGCACTTTCCTATTTTGTGTCATTTCTATACTCCCCGTCTGAGTCCCATTTTTTGTGGGTCCATCTGGCCCGCAACATAGTAGCAGTGCGTCTCACCTTTATTATAGGTGCTGCAGTGTTTCTTCCCCCCTATGGTTTTCAATAAAGTTTATTATTACTGTAGTTATTTCTGGTGTGCGCCTGACTCTTTTGCCCCATTTTTCTCCTGTCCCTCTCTCCATTCTCATTGGAAAAATAATGATGTGACAATTATTTTCGGACGTCTTTTGCAAACATTGGACGTTATTTTTTAGTTAGTCACACACAAATATTCCCTCCTAGAAGCAACTCTTCTATAGGAGATTATGTCTGTAACACGGTACCATAGCGAGCAGCACATACAGGGCCCCCAGCTGTACAATGGTATATATATATATACTGGTATCCTAAATCATTTATAATCTACGTAACAGATGAGCAAATTGAGAGATTGAGTTCTCTATATGAGAGTTCTATATATGTCATCCAGGTGCAGTAAAGCAATCCGCTGATTTATCCCGTAATACCGTATAATAAATCATTCTAAAAGTTGTGTAAAGAATTATTGGCAGCGGGATTTACAACGTCCTCTAATATTCATTGCTGAGATGAATCAGTTCTGTCAGTCTATGTGATGCCATTCACATTGGAGGCCATAGAAGTAAATCATCTCCATGTCTGACGTATCGGGGGTCTGTGATCCTCCGCTTCCCAGTATGCCCGCTGCCTTGGATGGTTCTGTGGCCGTAATTCTCAGAAAGTATCTGACGTCTTCTCAGAATACTCTACATTAAAAATGAAGACTCAGTCATTGGGTTCTCATCTTGTAGACTAACATGGGGATCTGTGCAATGTGTAACCTGATGTATTCTGTCTTATGGAAAAGACTAGTTATGTTCATATAAAGATATACCGCTCCAATGTAACTGTCTTCTGTATTTAAAGGGAGACTCCAGAGAGTAAGGATTTTTAATATGCATTACTTTAATAAACTTGTATTACTTTGTAATAAATCTTCATTAATATAAATGTCTAATTAGTTATTTATACATCATTTCCTGTGGAGCGGCAGCAGTAAGGGGCGACACAGGCCTCTCTGCTGCCCCCAGTGGTCATGTTAGGAACTGCAGAGCTGCCCTGGTCTCCACTCCGCGCCTCTGATCCAGAGCTATGGATCCAGATCACCCCCCCCCCATGTACTGTATTGTCTTATTACAATATACAATAAACGGACGGAGTCAACATTTAACCCTTCATTGACTGTAAAATATTGCCAAGGTGCTGTCATTGGTAAAATCTATGGGCGAGCCTGCAGCAGGGGTGGTGGGGGTCAATGATGTTTGTGCTGCTCTACACTGAATCCTACTATGTAGATAATGGGAAATACACAAAGTAAAGAATAGTGACTATTGTAACATTTACCTCCCTGTAAAGCGCTGAGTGTGAAGCATAGAGTCAGGTAACCGTCATATAGAGGAGGAAAAGCGCCGGGGTGACTCCACTTATCAGCCACAATTCATCTTATGGAGACATTTTATGAAGAGACAATTCCTTCTTTCATCTGGATGGCTGTCACTATGGCTGCCGCATCCAAGATTAATTACGTTACCACAACCGACTCGCTGTCAGTCATCCAGCACAATAAGATGTCTCTATAACCAATTAAAAGTCACCACAAAGGCTGACAAAACTTTGTATTTTAGGAGAATTTACTTTATACTATTAGTCAAAACACAAAGATACGAGAATGATTCCTAAAACCTGGCGGCACGAGATAACCGCGTCCAGCATACAGGTGTTCTGTCTATTACAGCCGCATCCAGTATCCAGGTGTTCTGTCTATTACAGCCGCGACCAGGTGTTCTGTCTATTACAGCCGCATCCAGTATCCAGGTGTTCTGTCTATTACAGCCGCATCCAGTATCCAGGTGTTCTGTCTATTACAGCCGCATCCAGTATCCAGGTGTTCTGTCTATTACAGCCGCATCCAGGTGTTCTGTCTATTACAGCCGCGTCCTGTATCCAGGAGTTCTGTCTATTACAGCCGCGTCCAGTATCCAGGTGTTCTGTCTATTACAGCCGCATCCAGGTGTTCTGTCTATTACAGCCGCGTCCAGTATCCAGGTGTTCTGTCTATTACAGCCGCATCCAGGTGTTCTGTCTATTACAGCCGCGTCCTGTATCCAGGTGTTCTGTCTATTACAGCCGCATCCAGGTGTTCTGTCTATTACAGCCGCGTCCTGTATCCAGGTGTTCTGTCTATTACAGCCGCATCCAGGTGTTCTGTCTATTACAGCCGCGTCCAGTATCCAGGTGTTCTGTCTATTACAGTCGCATCCAGGTGTTCTGTCTATTACAGCCGCATCCAGTATCCAGGTGTTCTGTCTATTACAGCCGCATCCAGTATCCAGGTGTTCTGTCTATTACAGCCGCATCCAGGTGTTCTGTCTATTACAGCCGCGTCCTGTATCCAGGTGTTCTGTCTATTACAGCCGCATCCAGGTGTTCTGTCTATTACAGCCGCGTCCTGTATCCAGGTGTTCTGTCTATTACAGCCGCGTCCAGTATCCAGGTGTTCTGTCTATTACAGCCGCATCCAGGTGTTCTGTCTATTACAGCCGCGTCCAGTATCCAGGTGTTCTGTCTATTACAGCCGCATCCAGGTGTTCTGTCTATTACAGCCGCGTCCTGTATCCAGGTGTTCTGTCTATTACAGCCGCATCCAGGTGTTCTGTCTATTACAGCCGCGTCCTGTATCCAGGTGTTCTGTCTATTACAGCCGCATCCAGGTGTTCTGTCTATTACAGCCGCGTCCAGTATCCAGGTGTTCTGTCTATTACAGTCGCATCCAGGTGTTCTGTCTATTACAGCCGCATCCAGTATCCAGGTGTTCTGTCTATTACAGCCGCATCCAGTATCCAGGTGTTCTGTCTATTACAGCCGCATCCAGTATCCAGGTGTTCTGTCTATTACAGCCGCATCCAGTATCCAGGTGTTCTGTCTATTACAGTCGCATCCAGTATCCAGCTGTTCTGTCTATTACAGCCGCATCCAGTATACAGGTGTTCTGTCTATTACAGCCGTATCCAGGTGTTCTGTCTATTACAGCCGCATCCAGTATCCAGGTGTTCTGTCTATTACAGTCGCATCCAGTATCCAGGTGTTCTGTCTATTACAGTCGCATCCAGTATCCAGCTGTTCTGTCTATTACAGCCGCATCCAGTATACAGGTGTTCTGTCTATTACAGCCGTATCCAGGTGTTCTGTCTATTACAGCCGCATCCAGTATCCAGGTGTTCTGTCTATTACAGCCGCATCCAGTATACAGGTGTTCTGTCTATTACAGCCGTATCCAGGTGTTCTGTCTATTACAGCCGCATCCAGTATCCAGGTGTTCTGTCTATTACAGCCACGTCCAGTATCCAGGTGTTCTGTCTATTACAGCCGCGACCAGGTGTTCTGTCTATTACAGCCGCATCCAGTATCCAGGTGTTCTGTCTATTACAGCCGCGACCAGGTGTTCTGTCTATTACAGCCGCATCCAGTATCCAGGTGTTCTGTCTATTACAGCCGCGTCCAGTATCCAGGTGTTCTGTCTATTACAGCCGCATCCAGTATCCAGGTGTTCTGTCTATTACAGCCGCGTCCAGTATCCAGGTGTTCTGTCTATTACAGCCGCGTCCAGTATCCAGGTGTCCTGTCTATTACAGCCGCGTCCAGTATCCAGGTGTCCTGTCTATTACAGCCGCGTCCAGTATCCAGGTGTTCTGTCTATTACAGCCGCGTCCAGTATCAAGGTGTTCTGTCTATTACAGCCACATCCAGTTTCCAGGTGTTCTGTCTATTACAGCCGCCTCTAGTATCCAGGTGTTCTGTCTATTACAGCCGCGTCCAGTATCCAGGTGTTCTGTCTATTACAGCCGCGTCCAGTATCCAGGTGTTCTGTCTATTACAGCCGCGTCCAGTATCCAGGTGTTCTGTCTATTACAGCCGCATCCAGTATCCAGGTGTTCTGTCTATTACAGTCGCATCCAGGTGTTGTGTCTATTACAGCCGCATCCAGTATCCAGGTGTTCTGTCTATTACAGCCGCATCCAGTATCCAGGTGTTCTGTCTATTACAGCCGCATCCAGTATCCAGGTGTTCTGTCTATTACAGTCGCATCCTGTATCCAGGTGTTCTGTCTATTACAGCCGCATCCAGTATACAGGTGTTCTGTCTATTACAGCCGTATCCAGGTGTTCTGTCTATTACAGCCGCATCCAGTATCCAGGTGTTCTGTCTATTACAGCCGATTCCAGTATCCAGGTGTTCTGTCTATTACAGCCGCGTCCAGTATCCAGGTGTTCTGTCTATTACAGCCGCATCCAGTATCCAGGTGTTCTGTCTATTACAGCCGCGTCCAGCATACAGGTGTTCTGTCTATTACAGCCGCATCTAGTATCCAGGTGTTCTGTCTATTACAGCCGTATCCAGGTGTTCTGCCTATTAAAACCGCATCCAATATACAGGTGTTCTGTCTATTACAGCCGCATCCAGTATCCAGGTGTTCTGTCTATTACAGCCGCGTCCAGTATCCAGGTGTTCTGTCTATTACAGCCACATCCAGTTTCCAGGTGTTCTGTCTATTACAGCCGCGTCCAGTATCCAGGTGTTCTGTCTATTACAGCCGCGTCCAGTATCCAGGTGTTCTGTCTATTACAGCCGCGTCCAGTATCCAGGTGTTCTGTCTATTACAGCCGCATCCAGTATCCAGGTGTTCTGTCTATTACAGCCGCATCCAGGTGTTCTGTCTATTACAGCCGCGTCCAGTATCCAGGTGTTCTGTCTATTACAGTCGCATCCAGGTGTTCTGTCTATTACAGCCGCATCCAGTATCCAGGTGTTCTGTCTATTACAGCCGCGTCCAGTATCCAGGTGTTCTATTACAGTCGCATCCAGTATCCAGGTGTTCTGTCTATTACAGCCGCATCCAGTATCCAGGTGTTCTGTCTATTACAGTCGCATCCAGTATCCAGGTGTTCTGTCTATTACAGCCGCATCCAGTATACAGGTGTTCTGTCTATTACAGCCGTATCCAGGTGTTCTGTCTATTACAGCCGCATCCAGTATCCAGGTGTTCTGTCTATTACAGCCGCATCCAGTATCCAGGTGTTCTGTCTATTACAGCCGCGTCCAGTATCCAGGTGTTCTGTCTATTACAGCCGCATCCAGTATCCAGGTGTTCTGTCTATTACAGCCGCGTCCAGCATACAGGTGTTCTGTCTATTACAGCCGCATCTAGTATCCAGGTGTTCTGTCTATTACAGCCGTATCCAGGTGTTCTGTCTATTACAGCCGCATCAAGTATCCAGGTGTTCTGTCTATTACAGCCGCGTCCAGTATCCAGGTGTTCTGTCTATTACAGCCGTATCCAGGTGTTCTGTCTATTACAGCCGTATCCAGGTGTTCTGTCTATTACAGCCACATCCAGTTTCCAGGTGTTCTGTCTATTACAGCCGCGTCCAGTATCCAGGTGTTCTGTCTATTACAGCCGCATCCAGTATCCAGGTGTTCTGTCTATTATAGCCGCGTCCAGTATCCAGGTGTTCTGTCTATTACAGCCGTGTCCAGTATACAGGTGTTCTGTCTATTACAGCTGCATCCAGTATCCAGGTGTTCTGTCTATTACAGCCGTATCCAGGTGTTCTGTCTATTACAGCCGCATCCAGTATCCAGGTGTTCGGTCTATTACAGCCGCATCCAGTATCCAGGTGTTCTGTCTATTACAGCCGCATCCAGTATCCAGGTGTTCTGTCTATTATAGCCGCATCCAGTATCCAGGTGTTCTGTCTATTACAGCCGCGTCTAGTATCCAGGTGTTCTGTCTATTACAGCCGCGTCCAGAATCCAGGTGTTCTGTCTATTACAGCCGCATCCAGTATCCAGGTGTTCTGTCTATTACAGCCGCATCCAGGATACAGGTGTTCTGTCTATTACAGTCGCATCCAGTATCCAGGTGTTCTGTCTATTACAGCCGCATCCAGTATCCAGGTGTTCTGTCTATTACAGCCGCATCCAGTATCCGGGTGTTCTGTCTATTACAGCCGCGTCCAGTATCCAGGTGTTCTGTCTATTACAGCCGCATCCAGTATCCAGGTGTTCTGTCTATTACAGCCGCATCCAGGTGTTCTGTCTATTACAGCCGCGTCCAGTATCCAGGTGTTCTGTCTATTACAGCTGCATCCAGGTGTTCTGTCTATTACAGCCGCGTCCAGTATCCAGGTGTTCTGTCTATTACAGCCGCATCCAGTATCCAGGTGTTCTGTCTATTACAGCCGCATCCAGTATCCAGGTGTTCTGTCTATTACAGCCGCGACCAGTATCCAGGTGTTCTGTCTATTACAGCCGCATCGAGTATCCAGGTGTTCTGTCTATTACAGCCGCATCCAGTATCCAGGTGTTCTGTCTATTACAGCCGTATCCAGTATCCAGGTGTTCTGTCTATTACAGCCGCATCCAGTATCCAGGTGTTCTGTCTATTACAGCCGCATCCAGTATCCAGGTGTTCTGTCTATTACAGCCGTATCCAGGTGTTCTGTCTATTACAGCCGCATCCAGTATCCAGGTGTTCTGTCTATTACAGTCGCATCCAGGTGTTCTGTCTATTACAGCCGCGTCCAGTATCCAGGTGTTCTATTACAGTCGCGTCCAGTATCCAGGTGTTCTGTCTATTACAGCCGCGTCCAGTATCCAGGTGTTCTGTCTATTACAGCCGCTTCCAGTATCCAGGTGTTCTGTCTATTACAGCCGTATCCAGTATCCAGGTGTTCTGTCTATTACAGCCGCATCCAGTATCCAGGTGTTCTGTCTATTACAGCCGCATCCAGTATCCAGGTGTTCTGTCTATTACAGCCGGATCCAGTGTCCAGGTGTTTTATTACAGCCGCATCCAGTATCCAGGTGTTCTGTCTATTACAGCCGCGTCCAGTATCCAGGTGTTCTGTCTATTACAGCCGCATCCAGTATCCAGGTGTTCTGTCTATTACAGCCGCATCCAGTATCCAGGTGTTCTGTCTATTACAGCCGCGTCCAGTATCCAGGTGTTCTGTCTATTACAGCCGCATCCAGTATCCAGGTGTTCTGTCTATTACAGCCGCGTCTAGTATCCAGGTGTTCTGTCTATTACAGCCACGACCAGGTGTTCTGTCTATTACAACCACATCCAGTATCCAGGTGTTCTGTCTATTACATTCGTATCCAGGTGTTCTGTCTATTACAGCCGCGACCAGTATCCAGGTGTTCTTTCTATTACAGCCACATACAGGTGTTCAGTCTATTACAGCCGCGTCCAGTATCCAGGTGTTCTGTCTATTACAGCCGCATCCAGTATACAGGTGTTCTGTCTATTATAGCCGCATCCAGTATCCAGGTGTTCTGTCTATTACAGCTGCATCCAGTATACAGGTGTTCTGTCTATTACAGCCGTATCCAGTATCCAGGTGTTCTGTCTATTACAGCCGCATCCAGTATCCAGGTGTTCTGTCTATTACAACCACATCCAGTATCCAGGTGTTCTGTCTATTACAGCCGTATCCAGGTGTTCTGTCTATTACAGCCGCATCCAGTATCCAGGTGTTCTGTCTATTACAGCCACATACAGGTGTTCTGTCTATTACAGCTGCGACCAGTATCCAGGTGTTCTGTCTATTACAGCTGCATCCAGTATACAGGTGTTCTGTCTATTACAGCCGTATCCAGTATCCAGGTGTTCTGTCTATTACAGCCGCATCCAGTATCCAGGTGTTCTGTCTATTACAACCACATCCAGTATCCAGGTGTTCTGTCTATTACAGCCGTATCCAGGTGTTCTGTCTATTACAGCCGCATCCAGTATCCAGGTGTTCTGTCTATTACAGCCACATACAGGTGTTCTGTCTATTACAGCTGCGACCAGTATCCAGGTGTTCTGTCTATTACAGTCGCATCCAGTATACAGGTGTTCTGTCTATTACAGCCGCATCCAGTATCCAGGTGTTCTGTCTATTACAGCCGCATCCAGTATACAGGTGTTCTGTCTATTATAGATTACTCTGTAAACACTTGGCACCACTCATACTGATCCAGTCCAAAACTGTAGTAGAGATATTGCCAGGCTTAAAGGGGTATTTTCCCAAAGAGCTAAAAAAATAAAATGCTCCCAAACCTAGCTGGTCTTACTCACCAAGTCCACCTGAGAATTTTGAGCCCTCTCTCGTCTTTCTAGCTGCTTCTGTTCCATAGTTACATGTTTTTTAAAAAGCTAAAATATATCCAAAATGGCGCTGGCCAGAAAACTACATCTCCCATCATGCAATCCTTATGCCTGATTGGTCCATGATGTAGCAGAGCTGATATCCACAAGATATAGCAGAGTTGAGGTGAGGCAGCAGGGTAGCAGAGTTGAGGCAGCGGAGTAGCAGAGTTGAGGTAGCAGAATTAAGACAGCGGAATAGCAGAGTTGAGGCAGCAGAGTAGCATAGTTGAGTCAGCACAGTAGCAGAGTTGAGGTAGCAGAGTTGAGGCAGCGGAGTAGCAGAGTCCAGGCAGCGGAGTTGAGGCAGCGGAGTAGCAGAGTTGAGGCGGTGGAGTAGCAGAGTTGAGTCAGCACAGTAGCTGAGTTGAAGTAGCAGAGTTGAGGCAGCGGAGTAGCAGAGTTGAGGCAGCGGAGTTGAGGCAGCGGAGTAGCAGAGTTGAGGCAGTGGAATAGCAGAGTTGAGGCAGCGGAATAGCAGAGTTATGGCCGCAGAGTTGAGGCAGCGGAGTAGCAGAGTTGAGGTAGCAGAATTAAGACAGCGGAATAGCAGAGTTGAGGCAGTGGAGTAGCAGATATGAGTCAGCACAGTAGCAGAGTTGAGGTAGCAGAGTTGAGGCAGCGGAGTAGCAGAGTTGAGGCAGCGGAGTTGAGGCAGCGGAGTAGAAGAGTTGAGGCGGTGGAGTAGCAGAGTTGAGTCAGCACAGTAGCTGAGTTGAAGTAGCAGAGTTGAGGCAGCGGAGTAGCAGAGTTGAGGCAGTGGAGTTGAGGCAGCGGAGTAGCAGAGTTGAGGCAGTGGAATAGCAGAGTTGAGGCAGCGGAATAGCAGAGTTGAGGCCGCAGAGTTGAGGCAGCGGAGTAGCAGAGTTAAGGCAGCGGAGTAGCAGAGTTGATGCGGTGGAGTAGCAGAGTTGAGGCAGCGGAATAGCAGAGTTGAGTCAGCAGAGTAGCAAAGTTGAGTCAGCAAAGTTGAGGCAGCGGAGTAGCAGAGTTGAGGCAGCAGAATACCAGAGTTGAGTCAGCGGAGTAGAAGAGTTGAGGCGGCGGGGTAGCAGAGTTGAGGCAGCGGGGTAGCAGAGTTGAGGTAGTGGAGTAGCAGAGTTGAGGCTGTGGATTGAGGCAGCAGGGTAGTAGAGTTGAGGCAGCGGAGTAGCAGAGTTGAGGCAGCGGAGTAGCAGAGTTGAGGCAGCGGAATAGCAGAGTTGAGGCAGCAGAGTTGAGGCAGCGGAGTAGCAGAGTTGAGGCAGCAGAGTAGCAGAGTTGAGGTAGTAGATTTGAGGCAGCGGAGTAGCAGAGTTGAGGCGGCAAAGAAGCAGAGTTGAGGCAGTGGAGTAGCAGAGTTGATGCAGTGGAGTAGCAGAGTTAAGGCAGCAGAGTTGAGGAATCAGTGTAGCAGAGTTGAGGCAGCAGAATAGCAGAGTTGAGTCAGCGGAGTAGCAGAGTTGAGTCAGCGGAGTAGCAGAGTTGAGGCAGTGGAGTAGCAGATTTGAGGCAGCGGAGTAGCAGAGTTGAGGCAGCGGAATGGCACAGTTGAGGAAGTGCAATAGCAGGTGAGTTGAGGGGGGTCGCGGGTGACAGGGGGGGGTCGCACTGTGCACCTGGCCGCGGGTGAGCAGGGGGAAGGGCGGGCTGCACGGTGCACAGGGAAGGGAGGGTGTTTGAAGGTCGCGGGTGAGCGGAAGCCGCACTGGGGGGTGTCAGTGCCGTGGGTGAGTTGGGGGGATTCGGGTGAGCGCCGGGGGGTACTGGTGGCAGCTGTGGGTGAGTCACGGGCAGGCGGCGACACAGTCAGGGGGGAACAGTGATCTGGGGCTGGGGGGGCACATGGTGCGGGTGATGGGGTGGCTGCTGTTAGAGAGGGAGACAGTAACAGCTGCACTGATCACTCTCCCTCTCCAACAGTAGCCATCCCCATCAGTGTCCTCCTTCACTTCAGTGTGCTGGGTTAAAAGCACTAACCTGGCCTATTGAAGAGACTGAGGACACGTGATGCCGACACGGAGGGTGGGGGCCAGGAGCAGGGAGTGTGTCGGGTTGGGCTGAGATATGATGATTCTGTGCATGTTAATGCAAAAATAATTTTTAATACCCCTTCAATATGTTGCTGTCATCTCAGGAGGCTTCTTGGGATAAGCTGCTGTGTGTGTAATATTTCTGACCATTATATAAGTAGTTTATGGCTTACACCTTGTAGGCTTCATCTCCTCATTTTTATTTGTCCCTGAGCTAGTGGGTGTAGACTAGCTGCTATCCATTATATCTTTATAGCACCCTCAGAAGCTGCGGCAGCACAAAGGACCTTATAGAGCAGTAATGAGTATGTAAGCTGGGCCTCCATCATTAGAAAAAAATCTCTCTCTCTGCCTATCTCCAGCCACTTCACACCCCTTTCTTCACTCTCCACATGTGTCTTTGAGTGGCCTGGATCATTTTAGAAGCATTTTTTTTTAAGATAGAATACAAGACTATCTATCTATCTATCTATCTATCTATCTATCTATCTATCTTCTATCTATCTATCTATCTATCTCCTATCTATCTATCTATCTATCTCCTATCTATCTATCTATCTATCTATCTCCTATCTATTTATCTATCTATCTATCATCTATCTATCTATCTATCTATCTATCTATCTATCTATCTCCTATCTATCTATCTATCTATCTCCTATCTATCTATCTATTTATCTATTTATCTATTTATCTATCTCCTATCTATCTATCTATCTATCTATCTATCTATCTATCTATCTATCTATCTATCTTCTATCATTTATCTATCTATCTATTATCTATCTATCTATCTATCTATCTATCTATCTATCTATCATCTATCTATCTCCTATCTATCTCCTATCTATCTATCTATCTATCTATCTATCTATCTATCTATCTATCTATCTATCTATCTATCTATCAATCTCCTATCTATCTCCTATCTATCTATCTCCTATCTATCTATCTATCTCCTATCTATCTATCTATCTATCTATCTATCTATCTATCTATCTATCTATCATTCTGTGGTGTTTGCTACGACCAGTGATGGTAATGTTGTGACGCCAGTATTAGTCCAGCACACAGGTGTGATGTTGGTACCTGCTTTGTATAAGTCCAGTCTGTAGTGTTCCCCAAATGGTCAGTAACTTGCCGGACTGTGATGAGTCCCTTGGGCTCTTGCCACGGCAGTCCTGAGTGACAATTGACCCACCTGAGGAGCTGTGATTGGTTGCTGTGGGCAGTTTACACCAGGTGTATATTTACACCCTTTCATAAATCTCCCCCAAGGTGTGCAGCTAGTGTGTATGGGTGCTTGTGCGAAGGAAAAGAGTGCAAGGGATATAAAAATATAACAGCTTTACTGTATAGTCTCTTAGTAATACAATACACTTTTGTAGAAATTAGATGAATCTTTACACAGATTATAGTGCTTGAACTTGTTTGTGCTGAGGACACTCTTGAAGAAGTAGAGTAGAAGAGAGGTAATTGTAGCAGTGCTTGAAGAGTTGGGAGTAGAATAGAGTAGCGTAAAGGAGAAGATTTGGATAAGGGAGTCCCAACCCAGTGTAGCAATGTACTCTGCCGGAACTTGAGAGAATCATTTAGAATGAGAAGTTTACTTGTACCTGTGTATAGACTTTAGTCTGACCACCTTCTGCCCTGCCCTACAGTGTCGAGTGACTCATCCTCCTAGGGGGATACGAGCCCCAGCCGTGGTTACCTGGGTGTAACTATGCTCCCGGGGGTGTCCCAGTTAGGATACATAGACCTTCTTGGTAGCTTTGTCCTATCCAGGCTTGTCCCTCTTGTGTCTCAGGATACTGCCCTGCACTTTTTAGACTGGTTCACGGTGTGGGCTAGGATGTTCCTAGACTCTTCTCCCTTTGTAGTGTCTAGCACTGCATAGTAGTTATAGTATAAGTACTGAAAGAACTGGTTGCCTCCAGCTGCATCTGACCACAAGTGTCTTAGACTCAACACAGACTAGACTAAACTTCTGTTCTGGACGAGGGTCCTGGCAGAAGCCAGGCCCTGGCTTGGCTACAGCAGGGACGTTGGCTCTGTGTGTTCTTCTCCCATGAGAATATGGGTAAGAACTGACTCTAAACCTCAATCCACCAAGTGACTACTTTCTACAGGGGCAGAGCAATCTACACCGTGAGTGGTGGAAAGAAATGTGTGCAAGAGAAAGAAGAAAAGAGAACAGTTATAAGTAGAGAAAACCTCCTATAGGTCAATAAGAGCATATGGTACACATAAAACAGTAACCTATTTCTATCTATCTATCTATCTATCTATCTATCTATCTATCTATCTATCTATCTCTTATTCCGCTGTAGATGTTATTTGGTAAATAATACCAGTCGGACATTAGAAAGACAATATATCTGCTCAAACACCTTTTATATCTAAGATAAAAGAAGAAAATGTGTTTGTACTGAGCAGGACACATGACGGCACAGAAATCACGGTGTACCAGGCGCCCGGCATGATTTGCTTCCTCCTCCATGTATTGTTAGTCACAATGACTTACACATACTGTAGATTATATATGATGAAGTCACCACTGGTGGAAACACGTCGGCTGCCAGTGACAGTGCATCACTAAAGCTTTTATGGCTTCAATGCCGGCACTAAATCTTCACCCGGAAAAAATGAATTTAAATTCGGCAGGTCTCAGAGGGGACCCTATGAAATATATTATCCGGCATGGGTGGAAGTGTAATGTCTTTTTCTTTATATTTTGCATTTGTGTAGGTCCTTCCAAGATTTATTTTCTCAATTACTAATCAAAAGAAGTCATAAAGGCGCAGCCAGCGAGGCGTGAAGGATTGGGCCGGTGTACGAGACTGATGTACAATCTACACCATCCGCATCAGAAGCTTTTATCGGAGACGACTTACGCCCCAAATGACGGCTGACAGAAGGAATTTCTCCTATTCAACCACTCGCAGCGATGGGCTTATATGGAGGCGCCATCTAAACAATGGGTATCTGATGGGAGTTGGGGAGGGGGTTCTCGAAGAAGTTCGGAGTTTGGGGTAGGAAAAATTTATAGTGAATTATTGTATTATTTTCAAATGATGCTGGTTTTGTATCCCTGTGGGGCAGAGTCTGGACTCTGTACTTTAGGCAACCAATGCCAACCTGTATTTACATTTCTACATTTCTGTCCCTCTGCTTTCTTATACGGCCTCCTGAAGGGCCCGATGCCCATTGTACCTCCATCTGTAAGATATAGCATCTGCTCTGTCTCTTAACAATTAAAAAGTTTTTGAAAAAAATAATAAAAATAATGAGTACCTGGAATAATAAGAACAAAGAGCTCCTTCATGACTCTAAGAAGTCAACAATAGACTCTATCTTCTTCCTGATGTTTGACAAACACGTCCATCTGGCAGGTGCCTGGTGTAAGCTATAGCTGAAGGCCACCACAAGGGCCTGGGATCGGAGAGAACTCCCTCCCTTTGTCTATGGGACCCCTATTTTCATGGTCAATTGTGAGAGTGTTATCTGAGCAGGGATACATGAGGGCCCTCCGTCACCCTTTACCCCCCTCCCCCCACTACCATAATACAATTTTTAGGGTGATGAGATGGTGGCCTAGTGCTACCTCCTAGGCTGCCCATCCTAATACTCTTCCTAGTGGGTAAAGCCTAGCCTCTATCATATCTCCTATACACCACAGAGCACACAGAAAATGTCATGCTCTTTATTGTCTTTTTTTTTAGCATACCCTAAGAAGTAGCAGCTGCATAGAGGGAATTATAGAGTTACAGTGAACAGTCTAAGCTGTGAATTAAGCCTCGGGGTAAGATCTTTTACATACAGTCACTTCTTGTTCAGTCACTTTGCAGTCTTTCTGTGTCTCTTTCTGCTCTCTGAAACATTACTGAGTGTGCTCTGTGACCTTTGAAGAGGTCATTCCACAGAGAGCTGCTAGTGTCTATCTACTGGTGTCACATGATGCTGCTGTGCTGTACAGATCACTTTACTGCAGCCTCCTCTTATCAAAACAGGGAGCTGCTATTGTCTCCTCTGTCTACTCGTGTCACATGACGCTGCAATGCTGTACAGATCACTTTACTGCAGCCTCCTCTTATCACCACAGACACAACAAGAAGTCTCAGCTTAGTTTTAGCCCCAGTGGTGAGAATGAGAACTGCAAGATATCAAGATTATTTTATAATAGAGGGAAAGAAATAGAAAATTGAAAAAAAAAAGCCATAAAAAATATTTTAACATAAAAACTTTGTTTAACCCCTTAACGACAAAGGGCATATATTTACGCCCTTTGGCGGTAAGGGGCTTCAGAACGGGGCCGCACGGCGTGCCACATGTAGCTCGGGACCACGGCTATTAGCGGGCACGGTCTGATCGCCGTGCCCACTAGTCAATAATCGGAGGCAGCTGTCAAAGTTGACAGCTGCCTCCGATTACTGGCTGCAGCACTTCCCTGGTGTCTAGTGGAGGAGATCAAGATACCGATAGAAAGTAAACATCATGGCGCAAAAAATGTCACCTGACACAGCCCCATAGACCAAAGGATAAAAGCGTTATAAGCCGGGAATCGAACAATTTTAAGGAACATATATTTGTTAACAATGAATTTGAATTTGAGTTTGAATTTTTTACAGGCCATCAGATACAATAAAAGTTATACATGTTACATATCGTTGTAATCGTAACAACTTGCAGAACATATATAACAAGTCAGTTTTACCCCAGGGCGAATGGCGTAAAAACAAATACCCCCCAAATAAACAAAATGCATTTTTTTTTTTCAATTTCACCACACAATTATTTTTTTTTCTGGTTTTGCAGTGTACTTTATGAAAAAAATTCAGCCTGTCATTGCAAAGTACAATTAGTGATGCAAAAAAAAAAAAATGAAAACTTAAAAATTGAAATTGCTCTGTCTTTAAGGGGTTAAATAATGTCATTTTTTGATGATACATTCCCTTCAAAAACTACAGTGACCAACCTTGAAACTTTGCTCTTAGGTTGTCCTAAAACTTCTCCCTCTTAGTAGGAAACAGGTTGGAGTGCATGAATGAAAAAAAAAAAAGTAGAAATTAAAATTAAATTGTAGGTTCAATGTTTGAGGTATTGTCTGGAAGCAAATGCAGAGGAACGGCAGGAAATCAGCCAGACTATTAGGAGACGATAAGCCAGCTCCTAATATACTCTCGGATTGTAGGTTCACCAAAGGTGAATGAGTACTTTGAGTTTTTCGCCTATACGGTACTTGAATAATTCTTCAGAAGATTAACAAATTACTTAAAGTGGCTTTTCCACTTTTTATACAACTTCAAGCCTGTAGTAGAGGATAAAGCCGCATTAAGGGAGAAGTGGCAGGAAAAGGCGAAATCAATGAAAGCCATCGCAACTAATGCGAGGACATTACTTTTAATATAGGAGATAATGGATTGGCAAGTGTGAGCGGCAATGATGTAAGAAATCGCCAAGGATCTGCATTGTGCCGCTATAGAAAAGCTGAATGGATGATTTACAGATTTCCTGCAATCACTTCCAGCCATCTTTAATCCTTTACAGCTCGAGATGTCTGTATTCTGCACTTAGATCATCGCTCCGAGTTATATACCTGATTGTTAGCAAATAATAGATACAAAGGGACCGTTCACATTATGCTGATAATGCACGACTGGTGGAAAAGTGAAAGGGTCACATAATATATCCACAAATGCGGCACACATCTCTGTCATATGTACAAGAAGCATACATACAAGCATATGTACAATCATACATACAAGCATATGTACAAGCATACATACAAGCATATGTACAAGAAGCATACATACAAGCATATGTACAATCATACATACAAGCATATGTACAAGCATACATACAAGCATACATACAAGCATATGTACAAGCATACATACAAGCATACATACAAGCATACATACAAGCATACATACAAGCATATGTACAAGCATACATACAAGCATATGTACAATCATACATACAAGCATATGTACAAGCATACATACAAGCATACATACAAGCATACATACAAGCATATGTACAAGCATATGTACAAGCATACATACAAGCATACATACAAGCATATGTACAATCATACATACAAGCATATGTACAATCATACATACAAGCATATGTACAAGCATACATACAAGCATATGTACAATCATACATACAAGCATATGTACAATCATACATACAAGCATATGTACAAGCATACATACAAGCATATGTACAAGCATATGTACAAGCATACATACAAGCATACATACAAGCATACATACAAGCATATGTACAATCATACATACAAGCATATGTACAATCATACATACAAGCATATGTACAAGCATACATACAAGCATATGTACAAGCATATGTACAAGCATACATACAAGCATATGTACAAGCATACATACAAGCATATGTATAAGAAGCATACATACAAGCATTTGTACAAGCATACATACAAGCATATGTACAAGCATATGTACAAGCATACATACAAGCATATGTACAAGCATACATACAAGCATATGTACAAGCATACATACAAGCATATGTACAAGAAGCATACATACAAGCATACATACAAGCATATGTACAAGAAGCATACATACAAGCATACATACAAGCATATGTACAAGCATACATACAAGCATATGTACAAGCATATGTACAAGCATACATACAAGCATATGTACAAGCATACATACAAGCATATGTACAAGCATATGTACAAGCATACATACAAGCATATGTACAAGCATACATACAAGCATATGTACAAGCATACATACAAGCATACATACAAGCATACATACAAGCATATGTACAAGCATACATACAAGCATATGTACAAGAAGCATACATACAAGCATACATACAAGCATATGTACAAGAAGCATACATACAAGCATACATACAAGCATATGTACAAGAAGCATTCATACAAGCATACATACAAGCATATGTACAAGAAGCATACATACAAGCATACATACAAGCATACATACAAGCATACAGCTCTTTCTCTAGGATTTAGAGTTATTCTTTTCTTTGTAAACAATGTTGAAGAATTGAGGCCAAATCCTGTTAGTGCAGATGGTGGAAACTAACACAACCTGTACAATAAACTTATGGGAGGAGAGTGCAGCCCTACACTCCACTCACCCCAATGTCCCTTTATATGTAGAGTATCTTCATTAGGTAGTGGTCCCCCAACTGGGTGATGCTCCATAAAGGGGTACTCTGGACATTCATATTTGTGTATATATTGCTGGGGGTTGCAGAAAAAATAATAAACAACCCATACTCACCTACCACACTGAGGCTGAATGCTCTAACCCCTACTAATGAGACTGACCCATCCCAATACCGTCTGCAGTGCTGCCCCCCTTCAGTCAGTGATTGGCTGAGCAGGCTGTCAGGGCTGACAGGAGTTTGTCTCAGAAGTAGCGCCTAAAGCGTTCTCTAGGGGACCCAAAATGTCACAACAAGACCCCTCCAGGGGGTGGGGATGTGGGAGGTGAGTATGGCTTGTTTATATTTTCTGCAGCCCCACCAATATATAAAAAGAGTATCCCTTAATCTAAGTGCGCCAAACCTAGTCAAGGGGGGAGGGGGATTAAACTAACAGGGTCAGTAGAATTGCAACCAATATCAGAATCAACATCAGGATATAATATAAGACTAAAAATGAAGATAAAAAAAAACATAAAACATTACAACAATAACAAAACAACAATATAAATACAAGTACAATATACACAGGGGTCCAAGAGTCCTTAAAGCCCATAAATGTAAACTGTAGGCCGCACCACAGCAACCATGGATGGTAAAAAAACAAACAAAAAACATGTCTGCTTTCATCCAAAGAAGCGCCACTCTTGTTCTCAGGTTGTGTGTGGTACTACAACTCTGTTCCTTTCACTTCAATGGCATTGAGATGCAATACTGCAAACAAACCTTTAAGTATAACATCAATGTCAGTAGAATAGAATTCCCACAACTCTACGATCGGCCTCTTCTCTGGCATCCATCCACATTCGGAAGATGTCCACCTTAAGGAAAGTGATTAGAGCTAATTCTAAATACTGCTTACCATATGGAACAAATAACGTTTCTTTTAACTCAATCCCTTGCAGCTCGCATTTTCCTATTAAAGGAAATTAGAGGGAGGCATTCTAGAAAATGACTTTGTTCTTAGGAAAGATAACAAAGATTCATCAAATTTTCATTATTTGCTCTTATTTGCTTTAATCACAAAAAGAGAAGCCTTTGCTGTTTTTTTTCTTCTTAGCCGCTCGTAAGAAGTGCTCATCACTGCAAGTCACTTTCATATTCCTCAAAGCAGATTGTTCAATAACAAACATCTCACACATTCCGACCTGGAATTCATTTCCATTTTCCTTTATGCAGTTTTATGTGATTCACGGCTATCTACCCTGCAGAAAAGTCTACAAAGGTTTTTCCTTTTATTTTTAAAAAATCCTCCGGCTTTAGAAATTTCAAGCAATCAGCTGTTATTGGTGCATGAAGCTGCGACTGGACACAGAGTTCCCAAACACGGAATTACGTGTGGCCATGAAAGTAACTAACTGACTGTATAACACATGAGCTGGCAGTGACATGCTCTACTGCGCACGTCCCCCAACTCCTCCCCCAGTTCCTCCCCTAGCTCCTCCCCCAGCTCCTCCGACCAATCAAAACTTTTGACCTGTCCCACGTCAAACGTTACTCTAGGTTACTGTGCCCATTTAGTTTTTTTTTTTTAAGATTTCGTTACTGGTTCCGGGTCAGGAGTCTTTTGTTACTTTAATAGTTTTAGCTTTTGAATTTATCTTTTATCTTTTTTTTTCTCTTAATTTTGACCTGATCTTTGTTTCTGTGTCTTCTCATCTTAATCCTTGAAACTTCTTACAGCAAAAAAAATACAGCTATGGGGTTTTCTGATTAAAACCTACTTGTCTCCTTATCCACAGGATAGGAGACAAGTAGGAGAGCACGGGGGTCCGACTCCCGTGAAGCCCCTCCCCCCCCCCAACCCGGGGGATCTCCAAATCGGCCCACGGCTGAGGGTTGACATGTAACCGTGTCTCCATGCATTCTCAGTGCTGTACGCACCTCTTTGGTGGCTCCATAGACAATGACAATGGTTTTAATCGAAAACCCTCTTTAACTCTTGTTTCCTATGTTGCCCACAATTGTGATCTTTGTGGTTGATACCTCCTTCTGATTTTTTCCTCATAGAGATGTGTTCTACTCGAGCATATTCATTTGGTATTTGAATACTAGTGTCTGAAGAAGTTGGGTGCAGCCCTAGGGAGTCCTGGAAAACATGAATGCAACCATAGGCCATAGGCTGTATCCATGTTTTCACGCTCATCTCTAACTCCCCACAATGATGAACACTTTCAATTCCACACTTAAGTTTACCTTGTAGAGAGAAAACAAGGACGGAACAGATAAATTATGTGAAATTACTTATACTGTACATCAAATATATACATACATATATATATACACTTTCTAATCACCTATGTGTCTACTTTGTTTGATATTCTGCTGTCATTGGCTACGACCCAGTAAGGTTGGTCACACATGCCCAGTTCAACTGCAATCTCCAGGTTCTCCAAGTACTGGCAGTCTGTATCCACTGAGCCTACAAGCAAGTGGGATTGTAGGAAAGTGTGTGCGCTTGCAGGGTCACAGTTCAAAGAGAAAACCAAGAAGGGATTAGGTGCATGTGGATGAAAACAAGTCTGTGGGATATATATGAAAATGTATACGTGACATGTACCGCCTGCTGGGCCTTTTATGGAGTATCTGTAAAACTTTTGCTGGTGAACACTATTAACCAGCAGTGCAACAATTATTACCCGCACCTGGGCCATCCAGTGTGGGGGGGTGGTCCCTGGCCGTGGCGAGAGAAACTAGGGATACCGCTGTAGCACCCCTAGCATCCGGCCGGCCCGATTACCAGAGACGCTAGTGGCGTGCACAGGAAGCCGGCGTCCCTATCCGGCAGTGTCAGGAGCCACACATGCTTGCTGGTGCCGCCTCCTGACAAAACCTGCCAATACTTTCTTGCTTTGAGAACCACAGACTACAGGAAACAGCAAAAGGCTACAATATACTCTGAAATACTCGGGACTTTCAAAGAAATTGTAGCTTAACAAATTACCTGAACTGGAAGTCTGGTCCCAGCTGGCCCAAAAGAGCAAATCCAAATCCACTCCTTAAAGGGATTATCCAGTGCTACAAAAACATGGCCACTTTCTTTAAGAGACGACACGACTCTTGTCTCCAAGTCAGGTGCGATTTGCAATTAAGCTCCATTCACTTTAATGGAATTGAGCAGCAAAACCCCGCCCAAGCTGGAGACAAGAGTGGGGCTGCCTCTGGAAGAAAGTGGCCGTGTTTTTGTAGCGCTGGATAGCCGCTTTAAATGTGTTACATAGCAATCTAGTGTACAATTGTTCAATCAGTATCACAAAGTTACAGTCAATTCAAATCATAATAAAAATCATTAAAGATATGTGTGAAAGTCAGAACAGAAAAAGTTCCGGGACCGCCCGGGGGAATTGAAGCCTTGCTTGCAGCCAGTTTGTTAACTAAAAAAAAATCCTAGACCAAGGAGCATGCCTCAGCTTCATGGTGGCAACCTGAAGATAACGACTGGTCTCTCTCTAATTCTCAGAGTCCAAATGTCAAGAAGGAGGTGTTAGGCCGCAGCATGCATGCCTCCTCCCTTCCTCCTCCCTTCCAGCACTGAGCCAAGCACATCAATCCTTCAAGGTAGGGAAGTGTGGTGGGGGGAGTAGGCATGCATGCTGCAGCTCAGCACTACCTCCTAGACACTATAGCCCTGGATATGTAATAGAGCTGATATAAGATTAAGATAGAAGAATAATTTTAATAAATTTGGCTTTTTACATTCTTTTGTTGTTATTATTTCTATATTAGACACCACAGAAAATGCTTTTGGGGAACATCATGGCTGTCATTGCTATGGAGCACATGGAATCATGAATATATTACAAAGAACTTATTTCATTTTAAAATTTATTTTTAAATCAAAAGTAAAAAAGTTTTATGAAACAATATAAGAAAACAAAAACCATTATCTCAGTCCTGGAAATAGTTCTGTGAATTGAGCCATGTGAAGTTTGTTCATCTTCAGACTTGACAACGTGCTGTTTCTCAGCAAACTCCCCGAAACATCGCTGAGAAGATGCAGATGCGTCTCATTATCTCGGGTTTGAAAAATCCTGCAGATAAAATAAAATCAAGTCTTGAATTGTATATCTTATTATTAATATTATTTTTATATGTTTTAAAGTTGAAAGTTCTATCACTACGTGTTCTTTTCTGCATGAGGAGGAGAACCTTTCCTCCAGTCTTTTATTATATATATAGAAATGCAAAGGATATTTCCTATATACAATAATCCCTCCCCCTCCAGTAAATAAAAAGAATATTACAAGTCACAATAAAAAGTCATAAGAAATCTGATATTTTTAAATAATTTATGGCAGGTTCTACATTATTCCTCATAATTCATGAAACTGCTGCAGAGAAGGGAAAGCGAAATGTTGGATAATAAGAACAGCAACAAGAGCAATGTCCTTATTCAATGACGACCGCAATGAGCCCCTGTAGAATTCCAGCCAAAATTTTCAATAACACCATCCACAGTGTGTCCAATAATACCAGCCACAGTGTGCCCAATGACAGCAACCACAGTGTGCCCAATACTACTAGCCACAGTGTGCCCAATAACACCATCCACAGTGTGCCCAATAATACCAGCCACAGTGACCAATAACACCAGCCACAGTGTGTCCAATAACACCATCCACAGTGTGCCCAATGACAGCAGCCACAGTGTGCCCAATACTACTAGCCACAGTGTGCCCAATAACACCATCCACAGTGTGCCCAATAATACCAGCCACAGTGACCAATAACACCAGCCACAGTGTGTCCAATAACACCATCCACAGTGTGCACAATGACAGCAGCCACAGTGTGCCCAATACTACTAGCCACAGTGTGCCCAATAACACCATCCACAGTGTGCCCAATAACACCAGCCACAGTGACCAATAACACCAGCCACAGTGTGGCCAATAACACCAGCCACAGTGTGGCCAATAACAGCAGCCACAGTGTGCCCAATAATACCAGCCACAGTGTGCCCAATAACACCAGCCACAGTGTGCCCAATAATACCAGCCACAGTGTGCCCAATAACACCAGCCACAGTGTGCCCAATAACACCAGCCACAGTGTGGCCAATAACACCAGCCACAGTGTGGCCAATAACACCAGCCACAGTGTGCCCAATACTACTAGCCACAGTGTGCCCAATAATACCAGCCAGAAAGTGCACAATAACATCAGCCACAGTGTGCCCAATAACACTAGCCACAGTGTGCCCAATGACACCAGCCTTAGTGTGCCCAATAATACCAGCCACAGTGTGCCCAATAATACCAGCCACAGTGTGGCCAATAACACCAGCCACAGTGTGCCCAATAAAACTAGCCACAGTGTGCCCAATAATACTAGCCACAGTGTGCCCAATAATACTAGCAACAGTGTGCCTGATAACACAAGCCTCAGTGTGCCCAATAATACTAGCCACAGTGTGCCCAATACTACTAGCCACAGTGTGCCCAATAACACCATCCACAGTGTGCCCAATAACATCAGCCACAGTGTGCCCAATAATACCAGCCACAGTGTGCCCAAAAACATCAGCCACAGTGTGCCCAATATTACCAGCCACAGTGTGCCCAATAACACCAGCTAGAGTGTGCCCAAAAACACCAGCCACAGTGTGGCCAACAACAACAGCAACAGTGTGGCCAACAACACCAGCCACAGTGTGCCCAATAACACCAGCCACAATGTGCCCAATAACACCAGCCACAGTGTGCCCAATAATAACAGCCACAGTGTGCCCAATAATACTAGCCACAGTTTGCCCAATAACACCAGCCACAGTGCCAAATAATACCAGCCACAGTGTGCCCAATAATACTAGCCACAGTGTGCCCAATAATACTAGCCACAGTGTGCCCAATAACACCAGCCACAGTGTGCCCAATAACATCAGCCACAGTGTGTCCAATAACATCAGCCACAGTGTGCCCAATAACACTAGCCACAGTGTGCCTGATAATACCAGCCACAGTGTGCCCAATAATACCAGCCACAGTGTGCCCAATAACACTAGCCACAGTGTGCCTAACAACACCAGCCACAATGTGCCCAATAACACCAGCAACAGTGCCCAATAATACCAGCCGCAGTGTGCCCAATAATACTAGCCACAGTGTGCCCAATAACACCAGCCACAGTGCCAAATAATACCAGCCACAGTGTGCTCAATAATACTAGCCACAGTGTGCCCAATAATACTAGCCACAGTGTGCCCAATAACACCATCCACAGTGTGCCCAATAACATCAGCCACAGTGTGCCCAATAACATCAGCCACAGTGTGCCCAATAACACCAGCCAGAAAGTGCACAATAACATCAGCCACAGTGTGCCCAATAACACTAGCCACAGTGTGCCCAATGACACCAGCCTTAGTGTGCCCAATAATACCAGCCACAGTGTGCCCAATAATACCAGCCACAGTGTGGCCAATAACACCGGCCACAGTGCCCAATGACAACAGCCACAGTGTGCCCAATGACACCAGCCTTAGTGTGCCCAATAACACCAGCCACAGTGTGCCCAATAATACCAGCCACAGTGTGCCCAATAACACCAACCACAGTGCCCAATGACAGCAGCCACAGTGCCCAATGACAGCAGCCACAGTGTGCCCAATAACATCAGCCACAGTGTGCCCAATAATACCAGCCACAGTGTGCCCAATAATACCAGCCACAGTGTGCCCAATAACACCAACCACAGTGCCCAATGACAGCAGCCACAGTGTGCCCAATAACACCAGCCACAGTGTGCCCAATAACATCAGCCACAGTGCCCAATGACAGCAGCCACAGTGTGCCCAATAATACCAGCCACAGTGCCCAATGACAGCAGCCATAGTGTGCCCGATAACACCAGCCACAGTGCCCAATGACAGCAGCCACAGTGGGGGCCCTGTCTGTACTGTTGGAGGGGGCCCTGTCTGTACTGCTGGAGGAGGGGGCCCTGTCTGTACTGCTGGAGGGGGCCCTGTCTGTACTGCTGGAGGAGGGGGCCCTGTCTGTACTGCTGGAGGAGGGGGCCCTGTCTGTACTGTTTGAGGAGGGGGCCCTGTCTGTACTGCTGGAGGAGGGGGCCCTGCCTGTACTGCTGGAGGAGGGGGCCCTGTCTGTACTGCTGGAGGAGGGGGCCCTGTCTGTACTGCTGGAGGGGGGGGGCCCTGTCTGTACTGCTGGGGGAGGGGGCCCTGTCTGTACTGCTGGAGGAGGGAGCCCTGTCTGTACTGTTGGAGGAGGGGGCCCTGTCTGTACTGCTGGAGGAGGGGGCCCTGTCTGTACTGCTGGAGGAGGGGGCCCTGTCTGTACTGCTGGAGGAGGGGGCCCTGCCTGTACTGCTGGAGGAAGGGGCCCTGTCTGTACTGCTGGAGGAGGGGGCCCTGTCTGTACTGCTGGAGGAGGGGGCCCTGCCTGTACTGCTGGAGGAGGGGGCCCTGTCTGTACTGCTGGAGGAGGGGGCCCTGTCTGTACTGCTGGAGGGGGGGGGGGGGGGGCTGTCTGTACTGCTGGAGGAGCGGGCCCTGCCTGTACTGCTGGAGGAGGGGGCCCTGTCTGTACTGCTGGAGGAGGGGGCCCTGTCTGTACTGCTGGAGGAGGGGGCCCTGCCTGTACTGCTGGAGGAGGGGGCCCTGTCTGTACTGCTGGAGGAGCGGGCCCTGTCTGTACTGCTGGAGGGGGCCCTGTCTGTACTGCTGTAGGGGGCCCTGTCTGTACTGCTGGAGGAAGGGGCCCTGTCTGTACTGCTGGAGGAAGGGGCCCTGTCTGTACTGCTGGAGGGGGCCCTGTCTGTACTGCTGTAGGGGGCCCTGTCTGTACTGCTGGAGGAGGGGGCCCTGTCTGTACTGCTGTAGGGGGCCCTGTCTGTACTGCTGGTGGGGGCCCTGTCTGTACTGCTGGTGGGGGCCCTGTCTGTACTGTTGGAGGAGGGGGCCCTGTCTGTACTGCTGGAGGGGGGCCCTGTCTGTACTGCTTGAGGAGGGGGCCCTGTCTGTAATGCTGGAGGAGGGGGCCCTGTCTGTACTGCTGGAGGGGGCCCTGTCTGTACTGCTGGAGGGGGCTCTGTCTGTACTGCTGGTGGGGGCCCTGTCTGTACTGCTGGTGGGGGCCCTGTCTGTACTGCTGGAGGAGGGGGCCCTGTCTGTACTGCTGGAGGAGGGGGCCCTGTCTGTACTGCTGGAGGGGGCCCTGTCTGTACTGCTGGAGGAGCGGGCTCTGTCTGTACTGCTGGAGGAGGGGGCCCTGTCTGTACTGCTGGAGGAGGGGGCCCTGTCTGTACTGCTGGAGGGGGCCCTGTCTGTACTGCTGGAGGAGCGGGCCCTGTCTGTACTGCTGGAGGAGGGGGCCCTGTCTGTACTGCTGGAGGAGGGGGCCCTGTCTGTACTGCTAGAGGAGGGGGCCCTGTCTGTACTGCTGGAGGAGGGGGCCCTGTCTGTACTGCTGGAGGAGGGGGCCCTGTCTGTACTGCTGGAGGAGGGGGCCCTGTCTGTACTGCTGGAGGGGGGGACCCTGTCTGTACTGCTGCTGCTGCTGAGCGGCTCAGTTTACCAGCCAGGCAGGGGATTAGTTGTGATCACAGAATCATCTCTTTACCCTCTTTGAGGAGCAGGACACCAAAATGATGGATGTTTTGCTCCTCTTTGGAAATGATTCACTTACTTTTCCTGGGTCCTGCTTGTGTATTCACAAGCACATATGGACATATGACCAGAGCTCGTGCTCTATCACCTGGAGGTGCTGGCCTGCCCTGCAGCAGGTGTGCTCTCTGAAGGGGTATCTAGTACCACATGGGCTTTCACCACCGATAAGCGGGTCCGTCTATCCACAGCCGACAGGGACAAACTGACAGTCCTAATGCTGAACAAGGCGGGGATGCTAGGTGAGTTGCAAACGCCCCATTACTTGGGTAATGGGATTACTGGTCACATCTTTGATTATGGTTGTACCTTTCGTGGCATATGCTCTTGTCCCCGTGTTATTTGTTGTTGGGTCACAGGTTTTTTTCTGTAGGATGTATATGTATATATTTTCCAGCTGGTTAGCCCAATATATGCCCCAAAAAGTGGTGATAGCAAATGTTTTTTATCCATCTGGGTAAAGTAATCAGTTCAGAGGAGGATAATATCATATTACAGAGGGATTTGGAGAAGCTAGAGGCTTGGGCGGTGAAATGGCAAATGAAGTTTAATGTGGATAAATGTAAGGTTATGCATTTGGGCCATAGAAATAATAAGTACAGTTATGTGCTAAATAATAAAACACTGGGTAACACTGCTGCCGAAAAGGACCTGGGGGTATTGGTGGACAGTAAACTCAACTTTAGTGATCAGTGCCAGGCAGCAGCTGCCAAGGCTAATAAAATAATGGGGTGCATCAAAAGAGGACGAGATGCTAAAGATGAGAACATAGTTTTGCCTCTTTATAAATCACTGGTCAGACCACATATGGTATATACTGTGTACAGTTTTGGGCACCAGTATATAAGAAGGACACAGCTGAACTGGAGCGGGTGCAGAGGAGGGCAACAAGGGTCATTAAGGGAATGGGGGGGGGGGGTTACGGGACCAGGACAGGTTATCAAGCTTGGGGTTATTTACTCTAGAAAAAAGACGTCTTAGGGGCGATCTGATCACAATGTACAAATATATGAATGGACAGTACAGAGATTTTTGTAGTGGTCTTTTTACTCCTAGGTCTGTAACCATGACAAGGGGGCATCCTCTACGTCTAGAGGAAAGAAGATTTCATCATCAGCATCGACGCGGGTTCTTTACTGTACGAGCGGTAAGACTGTGGAACTCTCTGCCATATGATGTTGTCATGGCCGATTCATTATATAAGTACAAGGGAGGCCTGGATGATTTTCTTGACCAAAATAATATCACATGGGCATTAGATTTCTGGTGATACGTTGATCCAGGGATTATTCTGATCGCTATTGGAGTCGGGGGGAGTTTTCTCCCTGTGGTGGGGCAATTGTCATCTGCCTCATAGGGTTTTTTGCCTTCCCTGGATCAACACAGTAGGGTTTCCCTAGGTTGCACCTGATGGACTCTTGTCTTCTTTCAACCTTATTTACTATGTTACTATGTTACTATCTCTTGTATGCAGCTGTGATATCTGAAAAATGAAAAGAAATATCACTTTTTCTTAAATTCGGAATGAATACAGTAGATGGTTCCTGCATGCCCATCACGTGCCGCCGCTGAGCCTGGCATCTTTGGGGTAAAGTCTATTCTCCGGTGGAATCCTAATACACAGTAGGCAGAAGAATGCAAATTGAACATTAACACATTTTTGAAAAGTATACACTAATTGTGTCATAATCTACCCGGGGGAAATCAATCACACGAGAAACCACCAGCGACTCGGCGCAGCAGAAGGAAGCATCTCCCATCATGCACTGGGAACGCTGTATTCTACTGTAAGGAAGAGCAGGATTACAGTGAGGCTCGTGTAGATTATAAATTGTGCATGTGTGCCAAAAAAGAAACAATGTAACCCCAATGATCTATCTCCTGGATAAAAATAAACACCGGGGCAGTATATCATCAATCAAGAAGAAACGAGCTCAAATCATAGGAGTAACAATGCTGGGAAAGAAGAGACTTGGCAGCCGTGCTGTAATAGCGATAAGTGCCACTTTATTAAAGGAAACCAGTAAGAATGGATAGATGTCAGACTTCTGGATCAAGCCCCAAACCTTGTTGGTTAGCGTCAGATAAGAGGTCAAAGTAATAACTATCTAGAGGTCGTATAATGTATAATAATAATAATTGTGCATTCAGTGGCAACAACAACGTACGGGGGGATTCCCACGTCTACTTACATAGCTGAACTTGTAGGATTCATCACGGTAAATATTTGGGCTCATACAATCATTTAGCAAACTTCTCTCCTCCTGATCTGCTGCTCTTACTCTCCCATATGAAAAAATGTCAATAAACTTTAGAATTGGGGAAAAAAAGTATTGTCAAGGTTACAGACCACCACTCTGCTCTAAAAGCAGTGGTCTTGCTGGTGTGTATAGATAGATATAATGTAAATGTATTGAGATATAGGGGGAAACTTATCAAGGGCTTTGCGCCTATTTTTAGGTTAATAATTGGATTTTTCACCCAGTTTTGGTCTAAGTTCTATTTTTCAACCAGTATTTTTAGATGCAACTTTTTTTAATCTGCCTGTTTTGGAATGACCCAAAACTTCCCATAATCCGGGATTAGCGCCCAATCTATCATTTACAAATTTTTAGGAACATAGAAACTGCACCAGTAGCTTCATGACATCTGAGCAGCTGCATGCAAGCCTCATATCACTAAGCACAATGTTGTTGGATACAGCGGTGTAAAGCGCATAGTTATCACTATTGTCATTTCAATTTCAATTACTCAAAATTGCTTAAAAAACAATGGCATGTTAGTGGCGTAATACAGCTGTCTATTGATAAAGATGGCTGCAAATAATTCAGGATTTGTGAATTAAGTTCCTGATCCTAATTTCTTGCCCGCGTTATTATTATACCGCCTTTAGGCGCTAACATGATCCATCTAGCCATCCAGAAAGACAGGTGTCATTTTTCCGTTGTGGAAACACAGCCATTTACAGAGGGCTATGTTCCCACTACAGGAATTTAGCGTGAAATGACCATAGACGGCCACCTGACTGGCTATTTCCATAGTGGGAACATAACTTAGAATTGATCATTTTAGCTGTACCTATGTGTTCCCAAAAAACCCTCGTTGGTACATTATTCAGGTTCAATGACGCGTTTCGCTTACGTGTGCTTAATCATGTCAGCGATTGATTAAGGGCGCATGCGCAAAGTGCGTCGTCTAGCTGTTGTTATATTTTTTAAGCAATTTTTAACTTATTGCAATAGAATAAAGTCATATTTTAGAGGTATTTATTCTGGCCGTGCTGGATCCACACCTTTTTTCTTGTACCTCCTATCGAATGCGGGTTGGTTGATCAGAATCCGTGGAACCTCTCCAAGCTCGAATCCTAGAGTATAGCAGGTGAGCTGACACCCCCCATGTTTTTTTCTTTTGTTGATTATTTAGGTATAATGATGGCCGCCTTCAATGCCTTTTTGGGTGGGGCTATTTTCGCAAACTGTAAGAGGCCAGCCCAAAAGACTTTGAACATTGATATGACAGCCGTTGCAAACAACGTTCTATATGTTGTATGAATCAACGGCTGATGTTTCCATAGACCTCAATGGAAATCATTGAAGACTGAAAATAACAACAATCATTTCTTACTTTACCAGATTAGAACAAACTTTTTCCAAAGTTTTTTTTTTATACATATATTTGTCCTACGGTTCTGAACACTATTTTATTTGAGTAAATTACCATATAAATATGGGGTATGGATTCTATTGAGGTATAATTTTTTATAGACTAATTTGAAGAAAATTACCAATCAGTATATTTTGCTACGACAAGTATCATGATCCTAATAATTGTCGTTTTTGAATTGTAAATATAATTTTTTAAAGTAGGTTTAGTAATCAGCAATAATAAGCGTAAGCAAAAGATGAGATCTGCATGCAAATAATCAGCCGTAATAAAAGGGGAGGTTTTCTTCTATGTGTTCTTTATTGTTGTTCTAATAATTTTTTATTTTTTTATTTACATTTTTTCTGTAATTTATTGATGGGTATGGCAAAAATTCTGAAACGTTTATATTTTATAAAGTTGAATTACTGTTATCAGTTGTAGTGGTAGTAGTAGTCGTTATAGTAGTAGTAGTAGTATTACTACCATTTTACTATTACCATTACTATTATTGATATGAAATAGTGACATTTAATGATCACACAGTTGGTCACACACTCATTCTTTGGTGATTTTTTTTCTCCTTTTACATGCATGCTTGGCTCATGTGAATGCTCCTGTTTATTTTAGGTATTGGATGGTCTTGTTAATACTGAACAAACTTTCGAAAGTTCAGTTCGTCAGGTTTGCTGAACTTTGAAGCAAAGTTGAGGTTAGTTCTGGACAAACCCGAAATTTTCTAAAAGCCCTATAATAATATCAATGATATACAGTAAGTTTTCTGTTTGTTAGCTTTGCATAGAACCTATCCCTGTGTACTGTATGTTAATTGCTTTACACCCCACCACTTTGTTTTGTGTATATTTATCACAGCATGCTTTTGAAAACACTCATAAATAAATATACACAAAGCAAGCTGGTAGGGTAAAAAGCAATCAGCATACATGGGGATAGGGTCTATTGCTTTCTACTCCGCCAGCTTGTTTTGTTTATATTTACTTATTACAGTAAGTTTTTATACCAATTTTGCTGTTTTTACCATTTCCAACAGAAACAATGGAATGAAAACATGCTGTAAGGCAGCTTTAAAAATAAAATCTCTCCATAATGAAATGTTTTCTATTTGCTTCTTTAGGTTTTAACAGTATCCCCCCTTTAAATCCATTAATGATTATTTATGATAATTTTTATAGGACAGTTATTCGTCTGGTCATTTGCACTTATAATATATACAAATTATATGATTCTACATACATTGTTAATGGCTGATGGCCTTTAAATGCTCAGCTTACTACAATCTAGATGGCACAATAGCAACGTCAGGGGGTAGATGTTTAGGTCATCTGAATGTAAGTAGCGTAAGCTCAGCCAGAATGCATCAATAAAAACCAACGTCCGATCTATAACAAAAGTAAAAACAATCCTTAACAGTTCTTAAACGGGTATTCCCATCTAATGACCTTATGGCCTCTCCAAAGTATATGGGATAACACCAGGAAATAGTGCAATAGCAGCTTCACCCATCTTCGATGCACGGTTCCATGTTTTTCCTGGCACGATGATGTGCATTATTTGTACTGTGACTCCGCATTTGGGAATTTTTAATGTCATGTGTTTTATATGAAGGAGTGCTGGCGAAAACTTTGTCTTTCTAATAGGGAATAACAAGCTGACTATAATGCTCCAAACACTGGGACCCCCATCAATTCTGAGGGAGAAAAATTGTTCCCAAAATGCATGATGCTTACCACACACGGGCTGTCAGCATTCTGTTTGTTCTTTATGAGACTTTTGAACCTTTCTGTTTAGAAACCCCATATAGAATAAATGGAGCACTGCCCGTGCACATGTGTCGTGCACCATTCATTCTGGAGACAAATTAAAAGGATTTTATAAGACATATACAAATCTATAACACTGAATTGGGTCCACACCACCATCTTTGTCTCTCTGGTAAGAAAAACTAGAACTATATTACTACATGACATGAAAGGATGCTACCAGTATTGGCATTTTATAGGAATGACAATGGGTGGATATTCGACACTGTCTGCCACAGACTTAATCGCTCTTTAGGCAGTTGCCTCAACCCATAGAGCTTGTGTACAGTGATATTATTATTATTATTATTATTATTATTATTATTATTTATAAAGCACACTTAATTCCAAAGCGCTATACAGGCGACAAGGGTAACAAACAAGAACATTACAAGATCAAAACACATTACATGAAGGCAGGTGGCAGACTGATACATGGGGAAGAGGACCCTGCCCGCGAGGGCTTACAATCTATAAGGTACTAGTGATGTATCCATAATCCTCCAGCCACACCTCTCGTCACTGTCATGCTGCCTGAATGCCTATCGGCAGCCTTTGGTGGCTTTATCCCATCAGCCTTAACAGATAGATCTCTCTTTCTATACATAAACGGAAAAGGATTTATCAATCATGGTTGGCAGGGACCTTCCCGATGACTCCTAGTTAATGCAGCATGAAAGTAAGGACTGTTTCCTCATCAGTGATGGTTGGCAGGGACCTTCCAGATGACTCCTAATTCAGGCAGCATGAAAGTAAGCACTGTTTCCTTATCAGTCATGGTTGGCGGGGACCTTTCGGATGACTCCTAATTCAGGCAGCATGACAGTAAGCACTGTTTCCTTATCAGTCATGGTTGGCAGGGACCTTCTGGATTACTTCTAGTTCTGGCAGCATGAAAGTAAGCACTGTTTCCTTATCAGTCATGGTTGGCAGTGACCTTCTGGATTACTTCTAGTTCTGGCAGCATGAAAGTAAGCACTGTTTCCTTATCAGTCATGGTTGGCAGTGACCTTCTGGATTACTTCTAGTTCAGGCAGCATGAAAGTAAGCACTGTTTCCTTATCAGTCATGGTTGGCGGGGACCTTCCAGATGACTCCTAATTCAGGCAGCATGAAAGTAAGCACTGTTTCCTTATCAGTCATGGTTGGTGGGGACCTTCCGGATGACTTCTAGTTCAGGCAGCATGAAAGTAAGCACTGTTTCCTTAAAAATCATGGTTGGCGGGGACCTTCCGGATTACTCCTAATTCAGGCAGCATGAAAGTAAGGACTCTTTCCTTATGAGTCATGGTTGGCAGGGACCTGTCAGAGGACTCCTAGTTTAGGCAGTATGAAAGTAAGGACTGTTTCCCTTTAGTACTGGCAAAAACTGAAGGAAATCTTTCTGTTTTAAAATATTCCGACCTACCTTCCCCCTTTCTCTATTTTGCTTGGATTTTACATTTCAAGTAACTTATAGAATAAATAATAGTAAAAATAAAATATAAAATAGTTAAAAGCATTTTCTAGAACTTACTGGTTTTCATTTCCCAAGGAGAAAGCTCTTTCACTAGACGTCAAAATGGAAGCGTGGAATTCAGGCGGCATCCAAAGACGGATTCTTCACTGTGACTTCCATTTGAATTTACAACTCTTCTTGACCTTAGATTGTCTAGAACCATTTCGAGAAGATTGTCTTCTTTAAAAGAGTGATGGCGCTTGAGAAATCACTCCACTTAGCTGCGTTTTGCAGAAGTGTAGGTTTTCCAAGGATTTTTAGATAGAAGAATTTGAATATTGTGCAAAGGAATGGAAGAGAAAATTGAAAAGGCTCATTATCATTTCTATTCCCATTCTCTTTCCTTCCTGACTGATGGTGGTGGTAGAATATAACTGGAAAATTATGTAATCTTTCTTTTTTGGTAAATTGAAGCAATTTACAAAATGAATGCTTAGATAATACAAATTCTTTTTCATTGACTACACTAAGCACTTTGCATGCCGCTTGTTATCGCTGTGTCACAATTCAAAATGAGAACATTTCACAACCACGGATCAAGCAAGTGTGCAACAAGCTCAAAGAATGGATTAATGTCATCTGATTCATTCGAGCGGAGAGTTTAAGGAGTCACCCAGATTTATTGCCTCTCTTATTTAAAACGCTCATTCCTCAAATGCACTGAGCGATGTTACTGGTTACTTCAAATAATATTGTTTTATTTTGCTCATCATTCTGTATGAAATACTAACGTGTAGGCGCATTGTTATTGATACAAACTGTGTTTATGAAATTTTTACTCATGGGACGTGAACTCTGAAAAGTGCAGAAGGGATAGATCACCAAACATTGGAGAGATTGTTTCAGGACCAGGAGACAGAACACCATACATTGGGTGAGATTGTATCTAGTCCAGGAGACAGAACACCATACATTGGGTAACATTGTATCTAGTCCAGGAGACAGAACACCATACATTGGGTAACATTGTATCTAGTCCAGGAGACAGAACACCATACATTGGGTGAGATTGTATCTAGTCTAGGAGACAGAACACCATACATTGGGTGAGATTGTATCTAGTCTAGGAGACAGAACACCATACATTGGGTGAGATTGTATCTAGTCCAGGAGACAGAACACCATACATTGGGTGAGATTGTATCTAGTCCAGGAGACAGAACACCATACATTGGGTGAGATTGTATCTAGTCCAGGAAGCAGCACACCATACAATGAGTAACATACAGTAGTGTCTAGTCCAGGAGATAGGATTCCATTTAGTGGGTAATATTGTGTCTAATCCAGGACAAAAGAAAAGTTAGTTAAATACTTGGGGTGAGATTTATCAAAGGGTGTAAAATTTAGACTGGCGCAAACTACCCACAGCAACCAATCACAGTTCAGCTTTGGGCAGTGCTGAAAGGAAAGCTGAGCTGTGATTGGTTGCTGTGGGCAGTTTGCGCCAGTCTAAATTTCACACCCTTTGATAAATCTCCCCCTTTGTATTTGCAGCCTATTTTGGCCTTAAAGGGGAACTATAAGCAGGGTAGATGACTCTAACCTGCTGATAGGTCCCTATTGCACAGGAGACACTGAGGAGGAAGGTATGTCAGTCAGTAGTTTTCTCAATGATCCAGTAAGACTGTTAGGAGCACTGGGGCACCCATTAGGAGCACTGGGGCACCCATTAGGAGCACTGCCGTCCCCATAGCACTGATGTTAGGATAGGGACAGGGAGACACCAGGAGAGGTGAGCCCTGAAGCTGCCACCCGCCCCGCTGTCCCTACCTACTTGCCTCAGATGCTCTAATTAGCAAACGGACAACTGAACGGCAGTCTCTGATCTCAATGAAGTGAAACACAGAATGAAACAAAACAATACACAACACAACAAAATCATATCCAAGGGGGTAGTCAACGGACAGAAACTGAAGTTGAGTAACCAGGTAACAAATGCAATGCTGGGTCAAGGAACACTAGACTAGCTAGGCACTATCACTGGCAAGAAACACAAGACAAATGCAGGAACTAGTCCCAGCCCAGCCCGGATACCGACAGCTCACTGGGAGAGTCAGTTGTCAGTCAGTCAAAATCACTCTGATCACAAACACCTAGTGCTGATCAGCAGGGGTAGTACAATACTGGAAACTGCTACAACCGAGAATAGCAGAGCTGAGCAAAACATAAAAAACAGTCTGACTGCTATGGACGCCGAGCCGAACGCACGACCTGAGTCCTAACAGCTGATCCTCTCTGCCACTTTCTAATTATAAGGAATGGAGTGGGCCGGATGGAGGCAGCCCAAATCAGCGCTATGGGGACGGGGTGCCCCAGTGTTCCTAATGGTCTAACTGGACTATGGAGCCAACTACTAACTGCACAAGAACGGCGCCGAGGAGAAAAATAAAAGAGACACACTATAAGAGACATACTATAGGATACACACTATAAGAGACATACTATAGGAGATATACCCTCCTCATTTGTGTCTCCTGTGCAATAGGGACAGATCATCTAACCTGCTGATAGTTCCCCTTTAATAACCAGGTGCCATTTTTCATTTTTGTTTACCTCCTCATCTTCCAAAGGCCATTGCCTTTTTATTTTTTCACCTACAGGGCTGTTTGGTGCAACATTTTTTGTGCCATAATCTCTAGCTTTTATTAGTATTATATAAGTTTAATTATGGGGGGCTGTACAGAGCAGGGGGCATTATTACTGTGGGGGGCTGTACAGAGCAGGGGGCATTATTACTGTGGGGGGCTGTACAGAGCAGAGGGCATTATTACTACTGGGGGCTGTACAGAGTAGGTATTATTACTATGGGGGGCTGTACAGAGCAGGGGGCATTATTACTATGGGGGCTGTACAGAGCAGGGTGATTTATTACTATGGGGGCTGTACAGAGCAGGGGCATTATTACTAAGGGAGCTGTACAGAGCAGGGAGCATTAATACTATGGGGGCTATACAGTGCAGGGGGCATTATTACTATGGGGGGTTGTATACAGCAGGGGACATTATTACTATGGGGCTGTACACAGCAGAAAGAATTATTACTATGGGGGGGCTGTACACAGCAGGAAGTTTTATTACTATAGGGGGCTGTACACATTAGGAAGTATTATTACTATAGGGGTCTGTACAGAGCAGGAAGCATTATTATAATGGGACTGTACAGAGCAGGGGGCATTATTGCTGTGAGGGGCTGTACGGGGCAGGGGCATTATTACTCTGTGTGGGGGTAAAGGAACATTATCACTATATGGGGGTCACAGAAGGGAGATATTATTACTATATGGGGGTACAGCAAGGGATCCTACATACAGGGGGTAACCCACAAACCTACTCACTTTACTGCACAGGACACCAAACAGCAGAATTGTCAGTATATGGGAGCCTATAGTTAGAGAAAAGGGAATAAAATTGAAGGAAAAGTGCAGAGCCTAAGATGTTTGTCTGGCAGGTTCTAAAGAGATGAATTGTAGCTGGAAGAAATCCCCCTGGAGGTCTGGGCCTAATGGAGGGGAAAAGGGAAAGTGATGACTCAGCTCAAGGAAGACGTCACCTGTGAGTAACTAAATAAAGTTTGTTGTGTATTGTAGAACATTATTAAGTAGGGGTGCCCGAGGAGAAAAGGTTGGGAAGCAGCGACCTACTCTAACACAGGGACATTCAGGCAGCCAGCAAAGAGAATGCGGGCATATACATACTAGGATGACATAAGACATCTATGGCGCCGCCTAGGCCCTTTTTTTTGCACAAAGGCCCTATGTAGTCTTTGTCTGCCCCTGGACTGATAGACAAGACATGTCCAATAGGAACAAGGAGAGAAATGTAAGCACTTAGCACCAAAGTTGAGATACAAACTCCAATTTATTATATAATTAGGATTACAGCAGGGGAGGAAGACAGACAAGTGCGGGCGCATTACTTGGGACCACTATTCTACGTGGAACGTTCCTGGCTGGATGAAGGGCATTGCCGCGCGAACACCTGTCCCGGACAACACTTCTGCACCTGTCTATGTCCCTCCCCTGCTGTAATTCTAATCATGGAATAAACTGGCGTTTAAACAAGCACCACCAATAAAGCATTCAGGTTTTTAAGAGAGCTGGAGAACGCAGGCCCACTGGTAGGTGTGTGCATCAAGGATGCGGCAGATATAGTGTCACTTATGGTGGGACAGTATATCTTTTCACAGTCAGTGTAGTAGAAATAAATTGTGGGCGCTTACCATTACGTAGACTTGCTTTATTTCTTGTTACAAAACATCAAAGTGGCAGGTAAAAACAGGAGACGCCATACCCTTGCATGACAGCTGTTTCACACGCCTCCGTGTGCTTCATCAGAGCAAATCTACTTAATGGTGAGTGCCCACAATTTATTTCTTCTACTGTGGTTGTGGCCTTTGCTGGCACACAGAGGAAGGACGGACGTGAGTCATCCCTGTTGGGATGTTATACCCACTTTCTCCCCCCCCCCATGAATGTCTAATCTGTCTACCTGAATGGTGCGGCTGCACCTGGGATAGTTGTTACATGCCATGTGTTACCATTCTTAAGTGTATCATCTTATATGCATAATACAGTAAGATGGAGACAAACTATCTGTGATTACATTTGGTGTGTACTGTATATCAAACGTGTGACAATATGGCATGTATAAGTGTATAGAAAGACTGGTGTCTGCTTCATGCTCCAAGTGCGTATCGGGGGTGTAGCAGCTATATGCATCTACCCACAAAGAGACATTCATTGATCTAAGGTTATTTGTAGTGGGACTCACACAAGGGGTACATACATCTATACATCTTTACCCCCACCCCTCCCCTATATATCTTCTCTTAAGTTATATCTTTTTTGTTTGAATATTTTTTTGGTTATCTAACCTGAGATATAATAATAATATTGGGGTCATCCTACCCGGCTATTATACCGTTATTGAGAGTCTCCTGAGGATCCCGACTTATGGGCCGGGTGAGACGAGAAATTAGATTTGAATAGAATAATATTGTTTTTTTTTTTAAATTGTATATTTTTATTAATTTTTTAACAATATATACAAACAGTCAAATAGACTAGACAAGTCGTACAGGTTTCCATAGAACAATTTGTAGTAGGACCAAATTGAAAAGGCACTTAACAGAGTCCAGCTAGAGTACCTATGCGAGGAAGAGATAGACATTTTCTAATAGCATTATCTATCCCCTGGCTCTCAGTTAGTACACAGATCACTAATTGTTGCCTAAGGGAATATTTAAGGCTTAAAAATAACAAAAGGAACTACTTAGCAATCCAGTCATTTACACGGACATAGGACATACATAGACATAACATTGAAAGGGGGAGGGGGAAACAGTGGGAAAGGAAGGTAGGGGGAAGAGGGGGGATCTAGGATATACCGCTGGAGGATGTTGAGGGAGAACTATACGAGTCCCAAGGAGCCCAAATCTGGTCGAAAGCTTCCATTTTATTGTTCAAAGATGCCGTAAGACGCTCCAAGGAGCGTAGCTCCCCGATCCTCGCCCTGAAGTGCTGGATAGAAGGGGGGGAGAGCTGTTTCCAGCATTTAGCGATCAGAGACTTTGCAGCTGTTAGTAAGACTAGTAATAATTTGGCTCTCTTTTTACGAAGGGTCTTAGGGAATAAGTTGAGCAAACAAAGGCTTGGCTCACAGGGGATATTAATACCGAGGACCACCGATGATATAGCACAGACCTCACTCCAGAAGGACTGCACAAGTTCACACTCCCAGAAAATATGAAACTGGGAGCCTCGCTCTCTGGTACACCTCCAGCATAGTGGGGAGACTGAGGCATTAAGCTTATGGAGCAGCTCTGGAGTGTGGTACCAAAACATCATCACCTTGTAATGGGACTCTTTATATGTGGTACATATCGAGGAAGTGGCAGCACGCTCCCAAATAGTAGTCCAACACTCCGGAGGTAGTGTCCGTCCCAACCAGGATTCCCACTTAGCCATATACGAGTGTCTCACCTGGGTATCCCCATTGGGCGAACCCAGAATGCGATAGATATCGGAGATAAGACCAGAGGTCGAAGTCCCCCTTCTGACTAGTTGCTCAAAAGCAGACGGCTTAGAGACCGTAAGGGACCCCAGGCGAGACACCATGAAATGACGAAGCTGGAGATATGTGAAGCTCTCCGATGGTGGGAGGGCGTGTTTGTCCATGAGCTTGGCAAGTGGAAAAAGAGTACGAGTCAGGGGGTCCACTATGTCAGCAAATTGGAAGAGGTTCTTTGAACCCCATAGTTTGACAGTTGGAGATTGGAGTCCCGGAAGAAAGTCAGGGAAAAGTAAAAATGAGTTTAGAGGGGAGGCTGGGGAGGTCAACCCAAACCTGGTATTACACGTAGACCATATATGGAGAGAGAAACGTATAGGGCCCAGTAGGGAAAGGTGGGTGAAACTCGGTGGTACGGCGTGCCATAAAAAGGAGTTAGGGTGATATGGAGCCAGCCATATCTTTTCTATTTCCGTCCATTTCTTGTAAGCCAAATATCTGGACCATGCTGGGATCTGACGTAGGTGGGAGGCCCAGTAGTAGTGGAGGAGATTTGGGACCGCCAGACCTCCTTGGGATTTGCTACTCATCATGACCGAGCTGGGTATACGGTGTCTCTTAGAGGCCCAAATAAACTTAAATATGGCTCTTTGAAGGCTTCTAAGTTCGGAAAGGGGGATACGGACTGGAAGCGTTTCAAAATAATACAGAAGTTTAGGCAGGATAGTCATTTTCACAGCCGCCACCCTTCCGACCAAAGAAATATAATGAGCGGTCCACTTAGACATTAGTGCCCGTATTTCCCGAAAAAGTGCAGGGAAGTTAGCAGAATACAATGTGGAATATTTGGGGGTGAGGCGAACACCTAAGTATTTAATAGAGGACAGAGTCCACTTAAATTTAAAGTTGGAGCTAAGTTGGGTAATCAGAGGCCCAGACAAATTCAAGGGCATTGCCTCCGACTTAGAGGTATTAACCTTGTATCCCGATAAGCGGCCATAATTAGTTAATAACGCTCGGAGGTTTGGTAAGGTAGTGAGCGGGTGAGACAGGGTGAGGAGAACATCGTCTGCAAACAACATAATTTTAAATTCTTTCCCTCTTACTGAGACCCCTTTAATGTCAGGACAATTTCGAATCGCCGCCGCCAGGGGCTCTATGCACAAAACAAAAAGCAAAGGAGACAAAGGGCACCCTTGGCGGGTACCATTCGAAAGATGGAAGGTCTCAGACGTCATATGGGGGAATTTGAGTGCTGCCGTGGGGCGTGAATACAATGCCTGTATCGCTGTCATGAAAGAGCCAGTGAAGCCGAAACACTTCAAGGTCTCAAACATAAAGGCCCACCCAAGGCGGTCAAACGCCTTTTCCGCGTCAAGGCTCAACATGAGGGCATTGTCCTCCTGCTGATTAATCGCATCTATAAGGTCAATGGCTCTTCTTGTGTTGTCTCCACCCTGTCTCCCCGGCACAAAGCCCACCTGATCCGCATTAATAAGGGAGGGCAGCCAGTAGCCTAGTCTGGTGGCTAGTATTTTGGTGAATATTTTATAATCTGAATTCAGGAGGGCTATGGGCCTATAGTTTACGCAGTCCATGGGGTCTTTGCCAGGTTTGGGGATAAGAGTAATGAAAGAATGAGACATGGAAGTAGGGATAGGAGAGCCCTGTAAGAAGGAATTAAACAGTGAAAGTAGTTTAGGGGAAAGTTCTGAGGAGAAAGTTTTGTAATAGAGGTAAGAGAACCCATCTGGTCCAGGGGCCCGCCCCGTCGGGAGAGATTTAAGAACATCCGTAAGCTCTTCAGCAGTAATCGGAGCATTAAGTTCCTCAAGTGCCTCAGCAGCCAAAGACGGGAGGCCACATTCAACAAGGAACTCCGAGAGACAGCGGGCACGGGCCTCGGGATCCGAGGGTAAGGAAGACGGGAGAGAATAAAGCTTAGAATAGTATTGGAGGAAAATAGAGGAGATGTCAGAGGGGTGGTATCTCAGGGCCCCCGCAGAGTCCCTGAGGACCTGCGGAGACCGGGCAGCCGCGCGGTCATTGAGCATCCGTGCTAGTAGAGTGTGAGCCTTATTTCCCTTCTCATAGAAGCGTTGCTTAGAGTACATGAGGAGTTTCTCCACTTTATGTAGTGAAAGCTCCTTAAGTCTAGCGCGTGCCGCCACAAGCCTCCGCAGCACCCCCAGGGAGGGCCGCCGGGCCAAAAGGCGCTCCAGGGAGGCAATGGAGGATTTGGCATTTTGAATCGCTAACAAAGAATCCCTCTTCTGTCGAGAACTGACCGCTATACAATGGCCCCTAACTACAGCCTTATGGGCTTCCCACAGGACCCCTTCTGAAGAAACCGAACCCCCATTCTCTAAGAAGTAGTTAGATATGCTCGACTTAATGGAGTCTCGTGTAATTTGGTTTTTCAGTAGTGTGTCGTTTAAGCGCCAATGACATTGCCTAGTAGGGGACAGGGGAGCCTTAAGTTGCACTATTATAGGGCCATGGTCTGACCAAGAAATAGGATCAAGGGTTGCGCTCTGCAGAAGCCTGACCGTAGGTATGTTACCAAAGAAGTAGTCTATGCGGGAGTGTAAATTATGGGGGTGAGAAAAAAAAGTGTACCCTCTCTCCGTAGGGTGATCGAGTCTCCATAGGTCATACAGCTTATGAGCACGAATGAGCTTGCGGAACTCCGTTGAGAGTCTGGCTTGATCTGCCGGGGTAGGTCGGCCTTGTACTGAATGTCTGTCCATCTGCTCCGAGAAGGGCAAGTTAAAGTCCCCACCCAAAATTCTAGGAGCCGGGGGATATTTTGACAGCCTATTTAAAACTCTACGGAGAAAGGGTATTTGAGATCGATTAGGGGCATAGATGTTACAAAAGATAAATTGCCGGCCTTGGAGAGTTCCATCTACAATGACAAATCTCCCCCCTGGGTCCGCAAAGGAGGAGGTGACCTGAATGGGGCATGCTTGAGAAAATAAAATAGCCACTCCAGCCGTCTTATTGCCTCTGGAGGCAGAGATGACAGTGGGGAAGGAGTGACGAGTAAATCGAAAAGTGGCCTCCTGATCAAAGTGTGTCTCTTGGAGAAAGGCTATGTCAGCATGGAGGTTGCGGAGTTCCTTCAGGAGTAACCGTCTCTTAACATTGGAATTGAGGCCTTTTACATTAAGGGACACATATTTAACCATTGGTACAGTATAGGGTAGGAACCATGCTAATGTAGCCACTTACCCAGTTCCGGCCTCTCAATGGGAATAGTCTCCGGAACATCTCCTGCTGACGTAAGATCCTAGAAAGAGGGAGGGAGAGAGGGGAGGGGCAGAAGGGAGACGAACATGGAACAACACATAACACACAACAGATATAGAGTCTAACTGGAGAAAGGGCACAAAGCCCAAGATACAGACCCAAGTGGTCCGCAGTGAGGCAAGAACTATGCCAAAACAACTCAGAGGTTGTCAGCTGGCTGCCCCACGAGGAGCGAAGGAGCCACCAAAAAGAAACAGTGAACATTGGAACATACATGTGAGATAAGCAGTACACTACCACACAGCAATGCAGAAAGAAAAACACAACAGTATATTGAGACCCAGAACATAAACTAATAAAGCCCCAAGTTTAGAAAATAGGGGAAATGAAGGGAAGACGGATCCGGAGCCACTTGGTTGGCTCTCTCAAGTCACGGGATCGGGAGGGGAGCGAGAGCCCTCAGAGCGGGGGCGGCGCCTCTTCTGGCCAGATGACTGCCATACTGGGGGTGGGGAGGGAGGTGGGGGAGCTACAGTCCAATCAGAAATTTTTGGGATGGGCAGATCTAGAGCATCACAAAACGCAGGTAAATCAGCTAAGTTGCGGAGCATCACGGAACGTCCATCTCTTCTGGCCGTGAGACCAAAGGGAAAGTTCCATCTGTACGGTGTGTCGTGATCTCGGAGAATAGACAGCAGTGGCCGCAGAAGTCGGCGCTTCTGTAGGGTGATCCAAGAGAGGTCTGGAAAAACTTGTATTTGAGCCCCATCAAAGTCCAGGTCCCGAAGTGAACGGGCTTTGGACATAATACTCTCCTTAAGCGTATAGTCATGTAGGCAGCAAATTACATCTCTCGGGGCCCCAGTTGTAGATTTGGGCCTCAAGGCTCGGTGAGCTCTATCAAACTTAATTTTGTGGGTGGAAGGCTCTCCCAGCATCATGTTAAAGAGGCCTTCCAAAGTAGATGTCAAGTCATTGTCCTGCGTTGCCTCTGGCAGACCCCGTATCCTGATGTTATTGCGTCTGCCTCTATTATCCAAATCCTCAATATGGCGTTGCATGTCATCTAAAGCAGAGGCTTGTATTGACACAGTGGACTGTAAGGTGGAGATATAGGCACGCGTAGAGTCGTGGTCCTCTTCCAAGGTTTCCACCCGTAGTGCGATATGCTGAATGTCGTTCCTCACCGCTGCTATCTCCACTTTAAAAGCGTCTTTTACTTCAGTGATGAGGGATTGCAGATCCCTTTTAGTGGGAAGTTGTGCAAGCAGGTCACGTACCTCCTGTGGGGACGAGGGTCCCATAAGGGACGCTTCAGAGTCTGAGTCCGAGTGTCTGCCCCCATACGAGCGCTGGGCGGCCGACCTGGTAGCTGCTTGTGAGGTTCTGGCAGAAGCGGCCACAATGTCATCATTAGGTTTGTTTTTATCTTTTTTAGGTGGTTTCAGGGTGGCCATCATGAATGTGGAAATGAGCTGCTGGCCCTTTAAGAGTCTGCGGGACCGTATGGAGGCAGCACCAGGGGGGGTAAGAGGGGAGGGAGAGTCCAGGGTACCGGTTGCTGGGTCTAAAGCCAGGGGGGGGAGGCAGCACCCCTGAGAGTAAGAGGTAGAGACCGGGTAATGTGGAGCCTCTGTTGGAGTTAGAGTCAGGGAGGCAAGATGGCGCCCCAGTACAGGGAACCTGGCCTGCGGCCTGTAGCCTGAGTGCAGGGCCCCTTCCCTGGGGGCTTAAAGTATCCGGGGCAATCCAGCGGGTATTCCGCCCGTCTGGAGGTGATAGGTGCCGGGTAAGATACTTGGCTCCTTTGCCTTCAGGGCTGTAGTGTCAGGCGGGGGCTGCTATGGTGTAGGAGCGGGGGGGGGAGGCTGACTCACCAGACCCTGAGGCCGCAGCGTGCGAGGAGGCAAGATGGCGCCGTAGCACGTGGGGTCCGGGGCTGCCGTCTACCCGCCGGATCCCGGGTCCGTCCTCCGAATAGCGGGTGGCCCAGAGGTTAGAGTTCAGGCCGGGCTGCTTACCGGCTGCGGAGGGGGATCGCTGGCTCCGAGAGGACCGGAGGAGCTGGGGAAGATGGCCGCGGCTGCAGTACTCAGGCGGCGGCGTCTCTCGTGTCTCTCCGGATGCCCGCTGGAGCTGCAGGGACCGCGGTCGTCAGAGACCAGAGAAGACCGGAGGCTCCGCTCACTGTCTCCCGTTTGTTCAGGAACCGTGGGGTGAGTTTTAGCTGGTCTGGGTCAGTTTTTTTGCTGTGTGGGTCCGGAGCTCTCTCACCCTGCGACTGCTCCCATCCGCGGCTCGCCACGCCCCCCAGAATAATATTGTTATTAGGACCTATTGACTGACAGGTGATAGGCCCTTATTTGTAGACAAGAAAATTGACTCTGTTATATCCTCGTGTGTTATTATTTGGAATAGAAATTTTATCTGTCGTAATAAAAGGTAAATTTTAATACGTGATTCTGTGATGTTGTGGCCTACTTCTTTGTATTTCATCTTAAATCTGTATCACAACTTTGGTGGTGAGTGCTGGCATACATTTCTCTCCACGTTCTCTCCTACTTCATTATCTATAGTGCCGTATGTGTATAGTCAGTGGTATACTGTGTATAATAGAGGGAAAAGCAAGGGTGTAAATAAAGACAACCAAGTCACACGCTAGTTTACTATATTGTACGACAGACAGAAACCTGGAATACAAGCGCCATGTTTTGATTGAGATTACAGTATACGACAGTAATCACTAGTTGCACTACCTCTGTATGTTAAAATATGGTGACAAGAAAAAAAGGCAAAAAAAAAAAACGCAATACAAACAAGCTGCAAACCTTACATATAAAGCCATATGGCTGGGTGAGCTGCGAGCTGTTGTCATGGCAGCTGCTTTATGTTTTTACAACTTCCAGCATCAGTTTTTCTTGTTTTTACAGCGAATATTTGTAAAATAAAAACAAAACACAAAAATGTATCAGACGTCCATTATTCCGCTACTTGTAGCCGCAATTCTAAAAATAGTGAAGCATTGTTAAGGGAACAAAATTCACCTGGCAGATCAATACAAAGCCGGTGCTGTTAGTTAGACAGACGGTGGTTGAAAGGGAAGACCTTCCAGTGAACTGACTTTACAGTCTCGGCGAGGCCATGTTTTATTCCTACCCTTTAATGTTACACTTTTTATATTTGCTTGTAGAGATAACAGTTTCCAACTGCCTTCCGGTCTGATAACACAGAAATACATAGGAGTGTATGGTAAGTTACTATGTTTATCGGCAGAGGTAAGAGTATGCGGATAGGACTCTTCTTAAAGGGCACTAACACCAATCCCACAGGATGTGAGGGGAATAGAGCCCCCTAGGGACCTGACTAAAACTTATTCAATCTATTAAAAGTGCTTATGCACTAATACAAAATGGTGATATCTCAGTTATTGTCACTGATTATATATGGTGTATTAAAGGGGAACTATTATCAGGTTAGACTAATTCAACCTACTGATAACCCCTAATGTGCACAGGGTGCCGAGGAGGAAGATATGTCTCGTATGTTCCACCTCCTCTGCACTATTTCAGTGCAGTTAGCTGTGTAATCCTCGTCCCGGAGCACCGTTAGGAGCACTGCTCCACCCCCAGAGCGCAGAGGATTGGCATGATGGGGGTGGGGCAGTGCTTCTAACAGTGCCCCAGGCACTAAATTCAACAACTAGTTGCACGGGAATGGTGCCAAGGAGAAAGAGAAGAGACATACCTTCCTCCTCGGCACCCTGTGCACATTAGGGGGTTATCAGTAGGTTGAATTAGTCTAACCTGCTGATAGTTCCCCTTTAAGAGCACTAAGAGTAGCTGTTTCTAAGAAAAAAACATAGCCCCTTCAACATTTTACCCTACACATTGCGTCTATCGTATATATTTTATAATGTTTATAGTACTGTATTTACTTTATAGTTTTTATAGTTCTGTATATATTGTATAGTGTGTAAAGTATATATTTTATAGTCTTTATAGTACTTTATATATTTTATAGTGTGTATAGAATATATTTTATAGTCTTAATAGTACTGTATATATTGTATACTGTGAATAGTACTGTATATATTTTATAGTGTGTAAAGTATATATTTTATAGTCTTTGTAGTACTTTATATATTTTGTAGTGTGTATAGTATATATTTTATAGTATTTATAGTGTTTATAGTATTGTATATATTGTATAGTATGTATAGTACTGTATATATTTTGTAGTGTGTATAGTATATTTTATAGTGTTTATAGAACTGTATATATTTTGTAGTGTGTATAGTATATATTTTATAGTATTTATAGTGTTTATAGTATTGTATATATTGTATAGTGTGTATAGTACTGTATATATTTTGTAGTGTGTATAGTATATTTTATAGTGTTTATAGTACTGTATATATTTTATATTCATAAATTAGGCAGCTATTATCATAGATTATTGGTTCTTTACTCATAAACACGCTAAAAACATAAGAAATGAAGGTCTGTCGCTTTGCATCCCATTTCCATCTCTTCTGATGCAGTTACATGAGGATCAGTCATAATAGAAGTTATTTCCTTTGTCTTCGTTCTTGCTTCACCAAACAGTTAAAGGAAGGCGATTACAGATTCTCTGCTGCATATGAAAATATCATCCGTCCATTCGCTTTCCTTGGTTTGTTCTCAGATATGATTACATGGGGAGCATTATTTCTCTCATTATTTCAAGATGTATTCAAGTGTAAAAACTTTTAGATGAGATTTCCAAAGCAATGCGGAAGCCCCTCATCAGGCAATGTCACTTTAAGAAAAAAAAAAAAAAATTTGAAGAAAAAATCTGGAATCTGCCAGCCCGGACTGCAGTGGTAATACATTACAACTTCAAGAATGTAACTTGCCGGATGTGACAGGTCATCTAATCTTCTACAATCTTTCCTACATTTGATAAAAATTTGGTAAAATACGACTTTTGATGTTGCAATCGGGAACAGCGGGAATCAGTTACAATAAATCTAAAGAAGCTTTATTTATTGCTTTCCACTATTGACTTGACCCAAGTCTTCTCATCATTGACCCGTTACTTCCTGCATTTACTACTGGTGAGGGCTGAGTTAATAAAGTTCTACTGACAACTCTTATTTATTATGTTTTTGACAAATACAAGACTATGGGGAAATCCCGACCCTTGAATTGTAGAGTAGGTTCCCTCTATATAATATATATATATATATATATATATATATATATATATATATATATATATATTGCTAGGATTACAACTTTGTGTAGGAGATTTCAGAAGGAATATTTTTGACTTTTTGGGAATTTCACTAAAACTTTTTTTTTTTCCTTTTTCATTTCAAGATGGGATTTTATGTTTTTCATTATTTTATCTGCATGACTGTAAAGGCTTTGTTACTGTTTCCAGAAACTTATTGAAGATTACACAAATTATAATATGACTGCAATAACAATTGTAACAAAAGTCTTAAAGGTAATTGATGTTAATTGGTAACTCAGTTTTAGAAATAAAATTTGTATAATGAAAATGTAAAACATACCAACTGATTGAATTTTTATTTTTAAACCTATATGCCTTTTTTCTAGATTACACCCTCAGGCTATGTTCCCACAACACGTTTTTTTTGGCCCAAATGGCCAAAAAAAGGTTTTGGACGTGGTGGCTCTCATTGTAGTTATTGTAGTGTAGTGCTCTCGTTGCTGTTATTGAGTCACCGAGAGTCCATTCCATGATGCACAGCTATTTCCTAAAAGCCTTGAAGGGAAGCCTTGATTTACCTTTTACAAACAGCACAGCAAGAAAGTAATTACACTAAGCACTGACCTGCTGCCTTGATTTACCTTTCCTGGACAGTGTAGAATACTGCAGGTACACAGACTTTTTCTCTCCCCTTCTCCTGCATGTCTCTCTTTCTCCCTTCTCCTCTACGGCATGCCCCCATTACTCACTTCTCCTCTTGTGCATGCTCTGTGTGCCCTTTTGCTGTGACTATTATTAGGGCTGGACTTTCCATAACAACAGGCACTGAACAGCAGATTTATAAGATGGAGCTCTGGTAATGATAATGTGTCCTGCACCTGTGTGTACATCCCAGTCAGGATGGGTTTTCAGTTGCTGCAAGTAAGAAATGATGGTTCAATCTAAATGACAGCAGTTGCCTTGCTTGGCTGCCTTACCGTATGGATGCTTGGTCTGGAGCTCCACGCTCTGGATTTACTGCTTTTTGCAGGCATAACTCATGATAAATCAGGTGTGGGAGTGGGCTACGTCTCCTCATTGCCTTGGCACACCCCCTGCACGTCCATCAGGCTTTCACAGGGGAAAAGACATATTTTTGTATAAACAGGCTGTTTTGTGTACGCTAAGGTGTTCAATACTAAATCTCGCCCATTGTGTAGGGAAAGAGTGAGGGTCAGAAAGCAAGCTGGCTATTGTGTTAACACAGCGACCCTCAAAACCAATAGCCAGCTTGCTTTCTGACCCTCACTCTTCTGACCCTCATAGCAATCGGGGAATGCTATGAAACCTTATTACTTGGTTAAGAATCAGCAATCAATGGCGCTCATCAAAACCCACAAAATAAGCTGCAGTACGACTGTAAGATCTAATCAGAACCATCAGAGCTGGATAGAATCTCAGCCGAATCTTCTCCTTAACTCGAGCCGAAACACAGTAGATATTGTTCACGTGCTAAAGGCTCCTGGTAAGCATGCATAGTTCGTAATATAATTAGCAGAAGATAATAATAAAATTAGAAAAGACAGTGTATGTGTCAGGGCTCCAGGGAATAAAGACACAGGACAAGTGGGCCCTATGGCTAACAGCCCCCCACACTATCCCTACCTACTTGCAGTGCAGGTCCTAAATGACCGTCCGCAACTGGGCGGTGTTCCCTAAGCTGCAGTAAGTGCAAACACAAAACAAGACGAGACAAACTAACACAATAAAGAATAGTCGGCGGGCAAGGTTGGCAATAAAGGAAGGCAAGGAACACTGAGGACAAGCAAGGCACACTGAGGACTAAAGGAGAACACTGAACCAAAAGACAAAGAAGGTAATAAGCAAGGGATAGGGAAACCAGGAATACAGACAATCTGAGGAAAGGCAGGATCTAGCAGACAGACAAGCTGGACAACGCTATCAAGAGCACTGAGTGAAGGGAGAGGCACAGGTATAAGGGAACAGAAGTCCCGGACTCCAAGCTGATAGGTGGAGCAGGAGAAACACACAAGAAATCACAGAAAGCCAGAGGTGAGGAGACCTGTCCATCACAACACAGCAGATCAGAGAACAGACCACAGCAAGGAAAGTGCATGGAGAACTAAGAAAACATGGACCGGAACACAGATGACATAAGCAAAGAACATGGTAAAACCAGGAACGGATTAATGCCAAAAGCGCAGTCTTTGGCGCAGAGGTCGGATCTTCACCGCAGAGGATGGCACTGATGCCTTTTCAGGCACAATCAGGACAGTATGGTGTGAGATCAACTGCTGAACGGTCTAATGTGGTTAACCCTGAAAAATACTTATGCACGAGGGGAAGACATGATGGATTGAGATATGGTACGGGGTCCTTAAGTAAAGACAGAAGAAAATAAAGTTTATATGGATTTATTGGATGTACAAACAAATAGAAAAAAAACAAATTAGAATAAATAAAGATCTATAAACCTTAAATAGCGCTACTCCATTGTAAGAATCAGACAAGTAAATAAAAATTCAGACACATAAAAGCCCCAAATCATTATCAAATTTGGGGGCTTTTATTTCAAGTTTTTTTTCCTTGTCTGATTCTTACAATTTTGTAGCGCTATTTAAGGTTTATATATCTTTATTCATTTATTTATTTGTTTTTTCTATTTGTTTGTACACCCAAAAAATCCTTAAAAACTTTATTTTCTTCTGTCTTTACTTGAGGACCCCGTACCATATCTTAATACATTACTAATATAATTAATCTATGTTAATTGCCCTCAGCTGATATACAACCTCCATGATGGACAGGGGTCTCTTCTTGTGTCAGCGCAGAGGACGGGGACTTCCTGTGTTTGGTCTTTTTTGGAACAGAGAAAAGACCAGATCAGCACGTTGGAAGTTTGGAGCACAGTTTGGCCGTATGTATAATGTATAATGCAGTGGCAAGCAAGGAACATTAAAGTCCATGGGTATGGTGCAAAGATGAACGGGTAAGTATGCCGCTGTGGCCAACTGTTGTGGTGTCCTCTGCATCCCGGAGAATAGTTTTAAAACACATTGCCGGATATTGCGCCTTGGTAAATATGGAGCTGTAGGCCTCAGACTATTCACAATTACTATTACTCAAAGTGCCTACAATGGACATGCGAGCACCAGAACTGGATCAGTGAGTAATTGTAGAAGGTGGCACTGTCTGATGACTTGGTGGTTTTCACAATATGTGGGCAGCTGAGTGTGTGTCATTACGTGGTGAAGGATGCACCATGGGGAGAAGACAAGCTGGCTGGTTCAGTGTAATGGGCGATGTATTCTTAGTCTTAGCATTCATGTGGATGTTCCTGTATTATCTACCTTGTACAGACCAGCTACCCCCTTAATGGCAGTGGGGACCCCTGATAGCAGTGATAATGCCCCTGCCAGACTGCAAAAACTTTTCAAGAATTGTCTGAGGAACAAAACAAAGAGATCATGGTGGTGACTTGGCCTCCATATTATCCAGATCTTAATTCGGGTGGGTATGTGGATCCATGGAGGCTGCACATCACACCTTACAGGACTTACAGGATCTGACGGCATTGCTTTGGTGCCAGATACCACAGGACACTTTCCGAGGTCTTATCAATAGATCGGAGCTGATCTGGCGGCCGGTGAGTCTAATCTTCTGCCTGATATATGTGCACTTTATCGTCTTCTTTTTGCTGGTTGATGTGAATTCATTATTTTTCGTCACCATTTACTTTTTTTCTTTCTTTTAACATATTTTTCAAACTGTTGACAATAAATAAATAAAATAATGAGAAATCTGGAGCTTAAATGTGTCATTCCTGCTAAAGAAAGAAAAAAACTAGAATTAATAACATTATGCAAATGCTGGGTAAAGCGGGCTTTTACTTGTGATGATATGGCATGAAGAATGAGGAGAATTATGGTGAGAATGAAATAATCCATGAATTAAAGCTTGTTTTATCCACAAGGCAACGGTCCTTAAACAACAATTAAAGTTATAAACGTTTAAATAGGTAGTCAGAGACTTTAATAGAACGGCCGCCATGTTAGAGACTAGTAATTACAGATAATCATTCTTCATGTATATAATTTTCACTATATAACATTTAGTATTCAGCACAATAAGCACTAAGTGTAAAACCCCCGAGTCCGGGCTGAGCCCATGCTGAACGTAAGTGCAGCCAGAGCCCAGAACAAGCAACAAGGCTTATATAATGCTAAAAGGAACTCTGACAACCTATAATATACGGAGAACTAATAGCAGAAAATGAGGACGTACAGTCCAGAAGTCAAAGTCTACGGCAGAAGGAAAGACCTGAGTGGTTCTCTCTGTATTGTTTCCTCTCCTGGTTTTGCTGCCAAAATGAAGATGAAAATCAGGAGTAAAGTGTGCCGTCATAAGGTCGACCCAATTCTGCTGCCGGAAGTTCAGTTATCCATGGATATAGATGATCAAACATCGGGAATTGTCAGGTTCGATCGAACTCGAACCTTCGTCATTTGATTCCCAATGCCTTCCCGTTCCGTGGGGAAGGTGGAGACAGCCCGAGTATGCCTAGAAAACAGGGATACAGCCTAGATAATAGGTAATAGGCTGTATCCCTGTTTTCCAGGCATACTCGAGCTGTCTCCACCTTCCCCACGGAACAGGAAGGCATCGGGAATCAAATGACAAAGGTTCGGGAAGGTTCGAGTTCGAACCTGACAATTACCGATGTTTGATCATCTCTATCCAAGGATACAACCACACCAGGACAGTTCCCTGCACAAGCCCAATTGGATCAGACCAGGTCAGTGTACATGGCAGGTCCACTTACAGATACTGTTTGTGCACAAAGCAATAAAACTGTTATGAAGTGTCAGGACAAACAGGAACAAGGACAAGTGAGCCCTGACTGGCGCTCCACCCGTGCCCCTGCCTGCTTGCCTCAGACTGCCCTAGATAGTAGCAGGTAACTAGACGATGGTCCCTGCACTGAATAGCTTATACACAAGATAATACAAGACGGACAAAACACAATAAGGCAGTCCGATGGGCCAGGTCATACACTGACAGGTAGCAGAGGGACTCAAACCAAAGCAGAGTCAAAGAAAAAAGCAAAAGGTTAAACAGCAGGGTCAGAGGTGCAAGGAAATAGCAAAGGTACAGCCCTGACAAAAACATTTTCACCCTAAAATATACTTGTCCTTTGGCCGTTTTAGGGTGTAAATGGCCCCAAATACATTCCAGATAAAAAGAGTGATATTTGGGTCCTATTTTTGCTACAAAATGCTAAAATATTGTAAAAAAAAAAAAAAAAACAGAAACAGAAGAAAAGTTGTAATGTCAGCAGTTTTTTCCTTTTTTTTTTTTAAATTTTAATAAAACAATAAAACAGCCCCTTTTTTACCGGTAAAAACTTCTGCACAACTATCATGTGGGAACAAAATCAAAGGCTGACAACCTGTACTACTACATATAACTAATATCAGAAAATAAAGACTTATAGTTCAAATGTATCTTGCAATAACCCTAGGACCCGATTTTTTACATCATTTTGTTGTTGCTGAACTGCCCCTTTAAGGGATGCTGATATGCAATATAAGGCATAGCAGGTAACAATGCTCATCCGAGCTCCACAACTCCTTTATCCTGTGATCGTGAGGATCAGATAGGCGCCGATCACACACACTGATGGTCAATCCTAAGGAAAATAAGTAAGAATTCAGTCCCCACCTACAGTATGATGGTAGTTATCAGAACTATGACGTATCTGTTTGTTTTCCTAGAAATCCTCGTAATGAACATTTCAATTATTTGAAAATTTCTCTAATTTTTCCAAATCAGCGATTTCCCTTTTCTTCTATTAAATATTCTTACTCTGCATTTTCCCTCTGAGAATAATCAGGTAAATTCACAGGGTAAAACCGATCTTCCTGAAGCTGAACAGAATCCCTCACACCAGATGCGCGGAGTATGGAGTAAAATAACCAGCCATGCATTTAAATCACTGCGATTCGGCTGCTTTATGATGCTGCTGGAGACAACACTGTTTCTGCATTTGTAATTAGAAGATTGAGCAGATGGTCGCGTTCTCATTTGTGATCGGTCTATTAAAATAACTTATGCAGACAAAAACTTGTGTATTACAGATTACCTGCTTACCATCCCGGAGAAATTGATAGATTGGAAGACATTTTGGGGGAATTATTTAACATTGACTTTCAAGGGGAAAAAAATAACGTTAGCTGTGTCTCGTTCAGCACTAATTTATAATGAAATATTACTTATCACAACTCGCATTTCGCATAAAAATCCTGATTAAAAAAAGAATGTTTGGGCTGCAGTTTGGTAAGGATGGTATATAGAGAGTAATGTATAATGTATGAGACTATAAATAACTATGGCTCCTTCCTGCCCCTGGGCTCCCTGCCTGTATTACAACTCACACACAATTCTCTAAATGAGGATGAGCTGCAATACAAAGTAAAGCCAACCAACAAGGGTGGCGCTGTAGCTTAAAGTGCATCTATACCGGCCGGTACCTTCACGAAAACCTGAACCATTTTGTACACCACATCACACATGTCCGGTCACGGGGTCGGCCTTTCTCCTGGGGATGGTATTTTGCTGTGTAATGAGGGGACAAGCATAAAGAGGTGGATCTCCTGGATCACCCAGAAGTGCTGATGCCCCTTCTAGTCTAAGGAGCTCCAGGTTTTCACCAGTGCTTGACACAAGACCGACCAGTTGGACTTTGCTTTGTGTTACTCCAGGGTCGCTACCCTCAGAAAAGGACCTTGGTGACCACCGACTTAAGAACTGCAGGAATGCTGGAGTCCTGGACTAAGTGCTTTTCCTCTGGTAGAAGTGCAGGATGCATGTTAAGAGGTAGTTCAGACAGAACTGGGTTAGAGCTGGAGATCCAGATAACTGAAGATCGCTTGGAAGTGGCTGGAAGCCAGGGAGCACAGACGTGGTTGTAAGAATCAACACCAACTACTGAACAAAGAAGGATGGAGGTGTGGTGTCCAACCATGGGTGTATTGCATCTCTCCTGTGCACCTCTCAAAAAGCTCCTTCCTTCAGATTAAGTGGTGATGAAGGGTACTTTAAAGTTTCACCACTAGATGTCAGTGTTTCTTATATGTCTATGTGTCGCACAGCTGAGGAAGGTAAGGGGTTACTGTTTTATATGTACCATGTGTTGTTATTGACCAATAGGAGGTGCTTTCTACTTATGACCTATCTATTTCCCTCGTTCTTATGCACACACTCATCCCCACCACTCACAGGGAAGTTCTCTTTAGCCCCCTGTGGGAGGAATTACTTGGCGATGCAGCTAGAGACAACTAGTTCTTTTACTATTACTTCTACTATATCTATTATGCAGGGCTAAGCACTTTAAGCGAGAAGAGTCTGAGAACATCCTAACCCACGCCAAGAACCAGTTTAAAAAGTGCAGGGCAGTATCCTAAAACACGAGGAACTAACCTGGATAGGACAAAGCTACCAAAAGAAGGTCTACGTATCCTATCTTGCAGTGCAGGTAACTGGGACAACCTTGGGAGCTTAGCTTAACCCAGATACCCATGGCTGGGGCTTGTATCAACCTATTAGGATGAGACACTTGATACTGTAGGGCACAAGGTGGTCCGACACAGTCTAAACACGGGTACAAGTAAACTTCTTACTATAAAAATATTCTCAAAAGTTTCGGCAGAGTACATTGCTACTCTGTGTCAGGGCTACTTCGACCAACTCTTCTCCTCTACTCTACCCAACTCCGCCACAACTACCTCTCTTCTACTGTACTTCTCTAAGCACCTCCTCAAGCACAACCATGTTCCAGCACTAAAGTCGATGTGGAGATTTATCTATTATACCGAAGTGTATTGTATTGCTGAAAGACTTTTTGGTAAAGCTGTTCTATTTTTATATCACTGGGACTCCATTATACTTTATCCGCACCAGCACCCATACACACAAACCGCACACCTTGGGTTACTTTCCCCCTTTCTGTGGGTGGCGGTACCTATAGTCTGGGTGGGTTAATTGCCACTCAGGATACCGTGACAAGAGCCCAAGGGACCCATCAAACCGACCATTTGGGGATTACAGCCAGCCACAACACGAAGCAGGTACCAACATCTCACCTGTGTGCTGGACAAGCACTGGCGTTACTACACTGGCGACAATACCATCTCTGGTAAATACCATCTAGTGCCACAAGAGAAAGAACTCCACCACAGAGGTGCAGAATATATATATATATATATATATATATATATATATATACACCCTCAGGAGAACTTGCCAGAAGTCTCAGGAGTCTGTGGGTTGGTTGGGCTTTAAATACAGGAGAACAGGTGCATGCCTTCCACTAGAGGGAGCCCATACCTCCAGGAGATCAGCTCAAAGCAAGAAGGCTGTCGCAGGAGAAGCACGCTGAGAGAAAAGGGAGATGATCCCAACACAGTGTGAACCTTAAGCAGGTAGGGGGTAACAGACACGGCCGAGTGCCATTACATGGTGAAAAACAAGTTTTATTACATCGGCACAGTGACTCATGGAGTCAGTGAGGCAATATGGACATGTATCTGGTCATGGCCTGAGTACACATCCAGTGCAGGTGTAGCAGAGCTGGATTTGTAGTCGCATTGTGGACGTTCTTTCTACCTACATTGCAGTAACACGTGCCGACCCCTCGGCCACACATGTCCTCTATGTCCAGGCTGACTAATCCCTTCATCTCAGGGAGGACACACGTTACTAAAACAACTCTGGGAGTTTTTTCACCAGGATACAATTAATCATGGATCAATTTTCTCCTATAGGTTATTTTAATGAATATAAATGTGCCGTCATTAATTCACTTACGATGCAATTAATCAATTTTGAAAGTATCTAATGAACTTATAGTGAACTATTATCCCCGAAGCCATGGATTGCCTGCAAAGCATTAACCGCTATGGGAACATTGAAGTCTTTATTTTGTTTTGTTATTGTCTTTAAAGGGGAAATCTAGCAAAAAAACTAAATTCTTTCAGATTAACTGGTTTCAGAAAGTTACATAGACTTGTAATTGACTTCTATTTTAAATCCTCCAGTCTTCCGGTACTTATCAGCTGCTGTATATCCTGCAGGAAGTGGTGTATTCTCTCCAGTCTGACACAGTGCTCTCTGCTGCCACCTCTGTCCATGTCAGGAACTGTCCAGAGCAGCAGCAAATCCCCATAGGAAACCTCTCCTGCTCTGGACAGTTCCTGATATGGACAACAGGTGGCAGCAGAGAGCACTGTGCCAGACTGGAGAGAATACACCACATCCTGCAGGACATACTGCAGCTTATAAGTACTGGAAGACTGGAGAGAGAGAATACACCACTTCCTGCAGGCCATACAGCAGCCACAGAAATGTACACCTGCTCCTGATTTACGCCTGCGAGGCCACGCCTCCTTCCTGTCGTGCACAATCCCCCTGCCCGACTATAGGCAGAGGATATGGGTGGTTTACACCAGGGAGAAGGGGTGAATCTGTGCCTTCTCCCTGACGTACCCCAGTAGCGCATCTTTCATAAATGTCCCCTGTAATATTTGTTATGTTTTTCAGCAGGGCAGCATTATATCAAAATGTCCTAACGCTGGATAGCCCCTTTAAGGGCCAATGGAGGGATGGACTGTGGGAAGGGTAAGCAGTAGGGATGAGTAAACCTGGAGCAACTGGAGTCCATCCGCACCCAAACTTTCGGCATGTGATTAGCGGTGGCTGCTGAAGTTGGATAAAGCCCTAAGGCTATGTGGAAATCATGGATATAGTCATTGGCTGTATCCATGTTTTCCAGACAACCTTAGAGCTTTATCCAACTTCAGCAGCCACCGCTAATCAAATAGCGAACGTTCGGGTTCGGATGGACTCCAGCTGCTCCAGGTTTACTCATCTCTAGTAAGCAGTAATCTGATATGGTAGAGGGCCAGAATTATGAGTTTATTTAAAAAGTTCAATGTTCTTCATCTTATTAGGACTTCCTGAGAGACTTCCTGATATCCTGAGAGACAAGATGGAGTGTTGGCCCTCTAGGGCGTCAGGTTATATGATACTCTTACAGGTATATGGAGGGTGGTGGGCGATCAGTGGCTGGAGAGCTCAGTACCTGATTTACAGCTTACAGACTGCTTAGTACTGCTGTAGGCTATGTTCACACATCGTTTTTTTTAAGTAAAGAACGGACGCTGATTGCAATTGCCTCTGTGTCCGTTCTTTGCTGCAGGGGCGGCATTGCATTGAAGTCAATGCAATGCCGCCCGCTGTGTTCATACATCGTTATTCTAACGCCTGATCTTTAGAACGGGCGTTAGAATAATGTGCCTGTCAATTATTTCCGGACGCTGTTCACAGCGTCTGTTGCTATGCATGTGTGAACATAGCCTTATAATGTCATTCATGCTGCTGCTGCTTCTTAGGGTTTACTGTGTGTAGTCATTAGGAGAAATCATAGAACCTGCAGAGGGTAAAACTGCAAATAATATCCATAGAAGTTATATCATGGGCAGAAATATGGCTACCGTATAGCCTCTGCGTGGGAGACAAAATGTTCCTGAGCACACCTTCTTAATGTGTTGAGAAAGCAGAACGGCCCATCTGTGGTATCTGGGGAAAATAGGGAGAATATATAAATATGCTTAAAGCATATCTGTTGTTTCAAGTGTTTTTTTTGTTTTTTTTAGGATAAGCAGTCCTGTGTATATACACAAGGGGCAGCACTATATCTGGCTAATATTATTTTGTATATGGCTTTTTTTTTTTAGCAATTACTGCTCCACAAGTTGTCTTCTAGCTCTATTTTTCTCTCTCTGCAACATTTGTGTTCCTCCCCTCCCCTCCCCCTTCCATAGACTTGTATTGCTTGTAACATGTTTCTTGAGTTAGCTATTAGTCAAAACCAATGAACAGTTGTTGTTAAAGTGACTGTACCACCAGGCCCAGGCTCAAGCACTGGAGGCGGCCGACCCACCCTTAGTTGAAGGAAACCCCCTCCCCTCTATGATAGGGTTCCATTGATTCTAATGGAGTCACGTCATGGAGGGGCTGGAGTTTCTTCCCACTAAGGGGATATCGGCCCACCTCCATTGCTTCAGCCTGGGCCTGGTGGTACAGTCACTTTAAGTTTTTGAAAGTGGATGACAGTCTAGCAGGACGAGAGAGAGAAAAGGAGAAGGAAGCATTTTTGTCTGATAAGATACAGTACAAAGGTCTTTTATTTGCTTGCATTATTGATCTATGCAAATGTTGTTGAAGCCACAGTGCCTATCTATATAACAGATGGTGAATATATGGTTAATAATAATATTTATTCTACAGTAACAGAAGCCAATCAAATGATTTCAATCAGGGGCATAGCTAGGATTTTTAAGGGGCCCCCCTCCCCTACGCATAACACAAAGCACTGCATATATATATATATATATATATATATATATATATATATATATATATATAAAACTCTCTCTCTCTATATATATATATGTATATATCTGCTTTACTTCTGGTGCACTGATAACCCCTGACCTTTGCACGTAGCTCTGCACATTTTTCTTTCCTACTTGATTGCGCAGCTGGAGAACAGAGGTCAGAGGTTATCAGTGCAGTGAAGCAGAGATCTCTGTCTTCTGCTTGTTAACCCTTTTTTGTGTTGCAGCATGTAAGTTAACATTAAGTCACTTACACACTGCAGTACATAAGGGGTTAAGCAGAAGGACACAGGCTCTTATCTTCTCCCTCGGGCCCCTCTCCTGCATGGGCCCCATAGCAACTGCCTACCCTGCCTCTATGGGTGCTACGCCACTGATTTCAATGTTGATTCCACCTCTATTATGCTGAAATTCTAGGCCTGAAAATATGAGGAGACGTACAGTATATTGAAATCTAATCTCGGGCAACATGATAACTTATCAAGCCCCTGGTATACATGTATCAGTAGCTTCCTTGCTTGTATTATCATACTGGGGTTTTATCATAGATTACAAGGTATTTATTATGATTACAGAGTACTAGTTTGTTTACCAACAATGTAACATTGATAATATTGATTTCCTTCTTCCTTAGTTGCATCTGAGTACACAAAGAAGGAGCAGGGGAAGGTGGAGAGGACGTTGTGATGGCACACATGCTCGGATGCTTAAAGACAACAGACCTGCTCCTTGTGATTTAGTACAGATTAATAAGTGGATTCAAGAGCCCTTTATGACATTTGGAAATGGAGAAATCTTCTGAAGAGTACAGGAAGAGCTCAATTTTCTGATCTGTTCCACGTATTGTAATTTGAAATGCCAGACTATTATCTTCAAGGACAGGTCCTTGTGGACCACCTGAAGTTTTCTCACACAGTTTTACTTTATGAAATAATATACAGTAGTCGGCCTCCAATTTGTCTTACTGTTAGAAAAGTTAAGTTTGTCTCTTCTTAGAATATATAAAGATATAATCAAGGTAAACCAAGTAAGGAACATCCCTGAAGATATTGTTAGCAAACTGCTGGGGCATTGCCGAGACCAAAGGGCCTCGCTAGATGTTTACAGTGGGAATCCCAAGCATTTAAGCATTCTTATTCTGGCTTTCCTCCATAATCCGGTAAGATTGTAGGCTGCATGATGATTTAGCTTGGAGAAATAATAAGCTCCCTTGATACAATGAAATATCTCAGAGGTCGGTGATAGTATTTGTTCTTGCCAGTGATCCCACTTACAGTAGTCCATACAATGCTTTAATCATCTGTCCATCTATTCAGTTACTATTCCCAGATAAGCCTTCTCCCCAGATGGTCCTTAATATCGGCAAACATCGCTCATTCATCGGAAAGAAGAGTGGATGGACCCTACCCCGGAGAGATTTGGGGTCTGAAGGAAGTAGAAAGGCACAATAATAGCGATGACGCTCAGGGAGTGTCTCAACTTTTATTGCAGAAGGTGTCTGTGACCACGTTATATCCACGGGGAGGATTGACCTAAGTGGGAGCAGATGGCAACAAACAAGGGAGAAGTTAGTGTAAAAATTGGAGGGACCCAACTAAGTGCTGTACTCTAGTCCGAGAAGCAATAAATGGATGGGGAGTGTTGTCTAAGCCAGGTCAACTCATGGGCCTAACGCTGTGCGAATGCTGCAGATTAAGGAAAGAAATCTCATTGATGTGACGTGATCCCATTCCGAAACAGCCCAGTGTCTAATGTTACCATGAAGAACAGCTCATTCAGTGACAGAGGTGAGACATAGCCATTCTAGAAATAGAAGCACAGGAATCTAGTGTTTTCTGACTAGGGAATATTCCATAAAGTTTTCTGCAGCACCAAAGTCCACAAATACTAAGTAACATTTGGAAGGAAAAATCCCATTTTAACTGCCTCATTATCCTTACTGCCCTCCTGTCACATGCCTCACTGTCCCTACCGACCCTCCTCCTGTCACATGCCTCACTGTCCCTACCAACCCTCCTTCAGTCACATGCCTCACTGTCCCTACTGACCCTCCTCCTGTCACATGCCTCACTGTCTCTACTGACCCTCCTCCTGTCACATGCCTCACTGTCTCTACTGACCCTCCTCCTGTCACATGCCTCACTGTCCCTACTGACCCTCCTCCTGTCACATGCCTCACTGTCCCTACTGACCCTCCTCCTGTCACATGCCTCACTGTCCCTACTGACCCTCCTCCTTTCACATGCCTCACTGTCCCTACTGACCCTCCTCCTGTCACATGCCTCACTGTCTCTACTGACCCTTCTCTTGTCAAATGCCTTACTGTCCCTACCGACCCTCCTCCTGTCACATGCCTCACTGTCCCTACCAACCCTCCTCCAGTCACATGCCTCACTGTCCCTACCAACCCTCCTCCTCCTGTCACATGCCTCACTGTCCCTACTGACCCTCCTCCTGTCACATGCCTCACTGTCCCTACTGACCCTCCTCCTGTTACATGCCTCACTGTCCCTACTGACCCTTCTCTTGTCACATGCCTTACTGTCCCCACTGACCCTCCTCCTGTCACATGCCTCACTGTCCCTACTGACCCTCCTCCGGTCACATGCCTCACTGTCCCTACTGACCCTCCTCCTGTCACATGCCTCACTGTCCCTACTGACCCTCCTCCTGTTACATGCCTCACTGTCCCTACTGACCCTTCTCTTGTCACATGCCTTACTGTCCCCACTGACCCTCCTCCTGTCACATGCTTTACTGTCCCTACTGACCCTCCTCCTGTCACATGCTTCACTGTCCCTACTGACCCTCCTCCTGTCACATGCCTCACTGTGCCTACCAACCCTCCTCCTGTCACATGCCTCACTGTCCCTACTGACCCTCTTTTTATCACATGCCTCACTGTGCCTACCAACCCTCCTCCTGTCACATGCCTCACTGTCCCTACTGACCCTCTTTTTATCACATGCCTCACTGTCCCTACCAAACCTCCTCCTGTCACATGCCTCACTGTCCCCACTGATCCTCCTCCTGTCACATGCTTCACTGTCCCTACTGACCCTCCTCCTGTCACATGGCTCACTGTCCCCACTGATCCTCCTCCTGTCACATGCTTCACTGTCCCCACTGACCCTCCTCCTGTCACATGCTTCACTGTCCCTACTGACCCTCCTCCTGTCACATGGCTCACTGTCCCTACCAACCTTCTTCCCATCACATTCCGCGCTTATACCTATGTGGAACTGTCCTACTGTTCATGTTAAGCCTGGTGGTATATCATATAGACACTCATTGCCTCACTGACCCTCATTGCTACTGCCCTCTCTCCTGTCACACGTCTAATTATCCCTACTGCCCACTTTCCTTTCACTGCCCTACTGTACATACTACCACTCTTCCTGCCACATGCTTCATTGTCCCTACTACCCCTGTTCCTGTCACATTCTTCACTGTCTCGTTTGACGCTCCTCCTGTCACATGCCACACTGTCACTCATTCCTATTGACCTCCCTCCTGTCACATGCCTAGTAATTATCCCTACTGCCCTCCCTCCTGTCAGTACCTTGCTGTCCCTATTGACTCACCTCCTATCACATGCTTCACTGCCACTAATTTTACTGCCTTCCCTCCTGTCAAATCCCTCAGTGTCACTCATCCCTTCTGCCCTCTATCTTATCCCATGCCTAATTATCCCTACTGCCCTCTCTCCTGTCACTGTCCCACTGTCCCTACTACCTTCCTTCCTGTCTCATACTTCATTGTTCCTTTATATAATGTTGGTCACAGTACAGTGCGGTTTTGTTTAGTAACTGTATGGGGGTAATGTGTTTTCCTTGTATAATGGTATTATTTGATAACGGTGTGGCTATTATATAGAGGTCTACAGTATACAGTGTACAGTATTAGGGGACAGTTTGTATTATATATATTTGAAGGGGGAGACATAGTGTTGTATGTCTCATTAAAGGGGGTGCATAATGTATTAGAGGGGCACAGTGTATTTAGGGGGGATGCATTGCATATTACCTCATTGGTACGTGGGGGGCAATTCCTAAAATTATGCAAGTTATAAAACAGAACAGGGAGGGGAAGGTGACAATCCTGAGTCTTTGCCTGGAGTGCAGGAACAGCTAGCTCAGGTCTCAGATTGCAGCAGGTCTAAGGAGTGCAACCCGGTGTGATCAATAACTTTTGACACATATGACAACATGCCAAAAGGTAATTTATTTGGCGCTATCGCTTTAAGGAACAAAGTTGTGGATGTTTGTGTAACAATTAACTTTTAAAATCAATATATTAAATGTGAAGCAACTTTGCTTGCAATGACTAAATGTTTGTCTGCTTTACCTAGGGAAAACCCCTGTAATATTGCTGGTGTATATTATGTACATTACTGTATATCAAATTGATGTTTATGATAAATATCCTGTCTGCTGCGCTCATTACCATAAGAAAAGATAGCTGTCAGGTTCAAGTTGTGAATCACTTGTGAAATAATCTCTCTATATTTAGCAGGGTATAATGACATGGTAGAATGTATGTAGGATGGCAGCAATCTGGTAGATTCATGCCTGGCAGCTGAAGGGGCTGCTTATACATTTGCTTCTCTTAGAAATGTTGCACAAAAGACTTCAAGCTATCAAAATTGTCTCATAACGTACAGAAAATTCCTCTTAAGGAGGTTATTAAACCAAATCTGTATCGGCCGACAGCTCCCCAGTCTACAGATACCGTTTTCTAGCCTTCATTACCAGTCCCAGGGTCTGCCGCCTCCTAGGGTCGCTATTCTGGCTAAAAACAACTTTTATCCTGGTGGCGTGACAAGATAGGGTGTCAATAAGGCGGGGTCTAGAGAATCGGTGCCCTGGGCCTACAGTGCCTTTTTTTTTTTTTTTCGGCACACCCCTGGGCTAGATCTTCAGTATGACGAAGAAGAAGATCCAGCCCAAGGGCATGCCAAAATAGGGGAAAGGCGGGGAGGAGGCGCTGTAGGCCTAGGGCACAGCTTCTCTAGACCCCGCCTCATTGACACCCTGCCTCATCACGCCACTGGATATAAAAGTTGTTTTTAGCCAAAATACTGGCCCTAGGAGACAGGCAGACCCCGGGACCAGACAGGCCATGATGAAGTATAGAAAATGGTTCCCGCAGTTTGCGGGGGTGGAGTGTATAACTTTTTCTTTGGGTTACCCCATTAATATTACATTATAGATTATATCCTCAAAAATGTCAAAATTCATTTTCTAAACCAGACCAGACCCATTAAGGGAGTTTTGCTACCCACAGCCATCAATATCAGCATAGCCCATGACGGTCATACACTTTGGTGTCCGGCTGTGATGTGTTCCTCCCATCCCCGGTGATGAGCTGGAATATGAGCTATCATTGCTTTGCCCCATTATGTGAAACCCTCCCTCTTCATAACACTTTATAATAGTTAAAGTGGCTCCAGAGCTGAGTTTTACTTGAAGAAGTGAAAGCAGTCATTACAGGCAATCATTTCCAACCTTTTCACTTAAAATAAATACGGTAAATGTTTATAAAGTTGTGTGAGTAACTATTTGTACATTACGCCTTCATTTGTTTAAGAATAATAGCACATTACCTATCCCCAGGGGGCTCTTAGTAATAACACATGCTAATGATAGTTGTCAGGGATTTACATATAATTAAAGCCAACATACTATTTATATACCTTGTTTATTTCAATTTACTGCAGTAAAATGTTCTGGTGGTAAAATGAGGGAAATGAGATCTGCGGAATTTGGGTTTTGTGCTTTTCCGCACTGAGAAACAGAAAACACAGAATGTAATGTTGCCTGATTGTCATAGGAGCACTGTCAGTATGCCATCCAAGAATACACCAATATCATAGGGGTCCACTACACCATATAAGAATACACCAATATCATTGGGGTCCACTACACTATATATAAGAATACACCAATATCATAGGGGTCCACTACACTATATATAAGAATACACCAATATCATAGGGGTCCACTACACTATATATAAGAATACACCAATATCATAGGGGTCCACTACACTATATATAAGAATACACCAATACCATAGGGGTCCACTACACTATATATAAGAATACACCAATATCATAGGGGTCCAATGGCCACTACACCATATGAGAATACACCAATATCATAGGGGTCCAATGGCCACTACACCATATGAGAATACACCAATATCATAGGGGTCCAATGGCCACTACACCATATAAGAATACACCAATATCATAGGGGTCCAAAGGCCATTGGACCATAAAAAAATACACCAATATTATAGGGGTCCAATGGCCACTACACCATATGAGAATACACCAATATCATAGGGGTCCAATGGCCACTACACTATATAAGAATACACCAATATAATAGGGGTCCAATGGCCACTATGCCAATATAAGAAGACCCTAGTGTAATAGGAGGCCCAAACAGACACTATGTCATATAAGAAAACCAGTACAATAGAGGCCCAAACTGCAGGCTAGAGCTGTTGAACAACTACAACTCCTATCATGCCTCTACTGCCCTTACTTGGCAGGCTGTGTAATACGGCCCTAAGGAGTAGATGTCATTTATCATCGTTCTGAGCACTATCCAGGAGATATCGATAAATTGCTATACCACCAGTGACAGCATATCCAGAAATGTGCCCGATTGTTCTTTGAGTCTGATTGAGCCCGGACGAGATTACAGCATATTAGGGCTATAAATGTAAATGGAATAAACTGTACAAGTGATATCCTCCATATGTGAGTTCGTCTTAATGGTAGAAGATTGAAAGCAGGAAATCCAGAGATGAACAGGTGGAAGGCAGCAGAATGCTGGGTGCACAGCGTAGGCAACTCCCAATATACACGGACACTCAATGGCTCCATAGCAGTTTACTGGTTACCTTGTGATTTCTATCCAATGTGTGTCAGTAATAGTATTATTATTATTATTATTATTATTATTATTATTTGTATAGCGTCAACAAATTCCATTAAAAAGGATGCAATAGTTTAACAAGCTGCACTTTTTCCATAGATGAAATGATAGCCATATTAGCCCATGGGTGACATCAGCCTCTGTATAGCATTTGTCATCCATTTCCTGGAAATCTCTTCACTCTTCAATAGCCTTTCATGATGTATCCTTGGAACAGATGCCACTATAGTCTATGGCTGATGGATATATTCAATTGATGCTTAGCGTTGCCTATAGGCTATACTGGCAGCCATTAAAAGGATAAAGGTCACAATGTATCAGCTAAACAGATGCCATATTAGTCAGTGGGTGACAGAAGCCAATGGAAGGCGTCCATGTGTCCGATACCTCCGGAGCTTCTCTGTACAGCTTTGTTTTATAAGAATATATCAATCTTTTATAGGTCCTAACATGGAAAGCTAAAACCTTGTACCCAGCTCTTCAGAGATAGTGTGCCCCCTGCCCCATCTATAAGACTTCCTAAACAATAAGGGACCATATAAGTCACAGGTGTAAAACTTGCGGTCCTCCGGCTGTGGCAAAACTTCAATTCCCATTGTGAGTGGACAGGAAAAGCACAAGCAGAATGGGACCAGATAGGAGCCGCCCAGAGGCTAGTCCGCATCCACCCTGCAGCTGGACATAGGGAAGGCAGACAGAGAAAGGGAGTTTGCAGGAAGTAACCAGGGGAGAGGGGGGCATATACTAGTAGTAGAATGGCCAAATATAGTCCTGCTCTTTATATACATCCACAGGACAGTGCTGCTCCTCATATACATCCACAGGACAGTGCTGCTCCTCATATACATCCACAGGACAGTGCTGCTCCTCATATACATACTCAGGACGGTGCTGCTCCTAATATACATACACAGGACAGTGCTGCTCCTCATATACATCCACAGGACAGTGCTGCTCCTAATATACATACACAGGACAGTGCTGCTCCTCATATACATACACAGGACAGTGCTGCTCCTCATATACATACACAGGACAGTGCTTCTCCTCATATACATCCACAGACAGTGCTTCTCCTCATATACATCCACAGGACAGTGCCGCTCCTCATATACATCCACAGGACGGTGCTGCTCCTCATATACATCCACAGGACGGTGCTGCTCCTCATATACATCCACAGGAAGTGCTGCTCCTCATACAGTATACATCCACAGGACAGTGCTGCTCCAAATATACATACACAGGACAGTGCCGCTCCTCATATACATACACAGGACAGTGCCGCTCCTCATATACATACACAGGACAGTGCCGCTCCTCATATACATACACAGGACAGTGCTGCTTCTCATATACATCCACAGGACAGTGCTGCTCCTCATATACATCCACAGGACAGTGCCGCTCCAAATATACATACAAAGGACAGTGCCGCTCCTCATATACATACACAGGACAGTGCTGCTCCTCATATACATACACAGGACAGTGCTGCTCCTCATATACATACACAGGACAGTGCTGCTCCTCATATACATACACAGGACAGTGCTGCTCCTCATATACATACACAGGACAGTGCTTCTCCTCATATACATCCACAGGACAGTGCTGCTCCTCATATACATACACAGCACAGTGCTGCTCCTCATATACGTACACAAGACAGTGCTGCTCCTCATATACATACACAGGACAGTGCCGCTCCTCATATACATACACAGGACAGTGCCGCTCCTCACATAAATAGACAGGACAGTGCTGCTCCTCATATACACACACAACACAGTGCTGCTCCTCATATACATACACAGGACAGTGCTGCTCCTTATATACATCCACAGGACAGTGCTGCTCCTCATATACATACACAGCACAGTGCTGCTCCTCATATACATACACAGGACAGTGCTGCTCCTCATATACATACACAGGACAGTGCCGCTCCTCATATACATACACAGGACAGTGCCGCTCCTCACATAAATAGACAGGACAGTGCTGCTCCTCATATACACACACAACACAGTGCTGCTCCTCATATACATACACAGGACAGTGATGCTCCTCATATACACACACAGGACAGTGCTGCTCCTCATATACATCCACAGGACAGTGTTCCTCCTCATATGCATACACAGGACAGTGCTGCTCCCCATATACATACACAGGACAGTGCGGCTCCTCATGTATATACACAGGACAGTGCTGCTCCTCATGTATATACACAGGACAGTGCTGCTCCTCATATACAAACACAGGACAGTGCTGCTCCTCATACAGTATACATCCACAGGACAGTGCTGCTCCAAATATACATACACAGGACAGTGCCGCTCCTCATATACATACACAGGACAGTGCCGCTCCTCATATACATACACAGGACAGTGCCGCTCCTCATATACATACACAGGACAGTGCTGCTTCTCATATACATCCACAGGACAGTGCTGCTCCTCATATACATCCACAGGACAGTGCCGCTCCAAATATACATACAAAGGACAGTGCCGCTCCTCATATACATACACAGGACAGTGCTGCTCCTCATATACATACACAGGACAGTGCTGCTCCTCATATACATACACAGGACAGTGCTGCTCCTCATATACATACACAGGACAGTGCTGCTCCTCATATACATACACAGGACAGTGCTTCTCCTCATATACATCCACAGGACAGTGCTGCTCCTCATATACATACACAGCACAGTGCTGCTCCTCATATACGTACACAGGACAGTGCTGCTCCTCATATACATACACAGGACAGTGCCGCTCCTCATATACATACACAGGACAGTGCCGCTCCTCACATAAATAGACAGGACAGTGCTGCTCCTCATATACACACACAACACAGTGCTGCTCCTCATATACATACACAGGACAGTGCTGCTCCTTATATACATCCACAGGACAGTGCTGCTCCTCATATACATACACAGCACAGTGCTGCTCCTCATATACATACACAGGACAGTGCTGCTCCTCATATACATACAAAGGACAGTGCCGCTCCTCATATACATACACAGGACAGTGCCGCTCCTCACATAAATAGACAGGACAGTGCTGCTCCTCATATACACACACAACACAGTGCTGCTCCTCATATACATACACAGGACAGTGCTGCTCCTCATATACATACACAGGACAGTGCTGCTCCTCATATACATACACAGGACAGTGCTTCTCCTCATATACATCCACAGGACAGTGCTGCTCCTCATATACATACACAGCACAGTGCTGCTCCTCATATACGTACACAGGACAGTGCTGCTCCTCATATACATACACAGGACAGTGCCGCTCCTCATATACATACACAGGACAGTGCCGCTCCTCACATACATAGACAGGACAGTGCTGCTCCTCATATACACACACAACACAGTGCTGCTCCTCATATACATACACAGGACAGTGCTGCTCCTTATATACATCCACAGGACAGTGCTGCTCCTCATATACATACACAGCACAGTGCTGCTCCTCATATACATACACAGGACAGTGCTGCTCCTCATATACATACACAGGACAGTGCCGCTCCTCATATACATACACAGGACAGTGCCGCTCCTCACATAAATAGACAGGACAGTGCTGCTCCTCATATACACACACAACACAGTGCTGCTCCTCATATACATACACAGGACAGTGATGCTCCTCATATACACACACAGGACAGTGCTGCTCCTCATATACATCCACAGGACAGTGTTCCTCCTCATATGCATACACAGGACAGTGCTGCTCCCCATATACATACACAGGACAGTGCGGCTCCTCATGTATATACACAGGACAGTGCTGCTCCTCATGTATATACACAGGACAGTGCTGCTCCTCATATACAAACACAGGACAGTGCTGCTCCTCATACAGTATACATCCACAGGACAGTGCTGCTCCAAATATACATACACAGGACAGTGCCGCTCCTCATATACATACACAGGACAGTGCCGCTCCTCATATACATACACAGGACAGTGCCGCTCCTCATATACATCCACAGGACAGTGCTGCTTCTCATATACATCCACAGGACAGTGCTGCTCCTCATATACATCCACAGGACAGTGCCGCTCCAAATATACATACAAAGGACAGTGCCGCTCCTCATATACATACACAGGACAGTGCTGCTCCTCATATACATACACAGGACAGTGCTGCTCCTCATATACATACACAGGACAGTGCTGCTCCTCATATACATACACAGGACAGTGCTGCTCCTCATATACATACACAGGACAGTGCTTCTCCTCATATACATCCACAGGACAGTGCTGCTCCTCATATACATACACAGCACAGTGCTGCTCCTCATATACGTACACAGGACAGTGCTGCTCCTCATATACATACACAGGACAGTGCCGCTCCTCATATACATACACAGGACAGTGCCGCTCCTCACATAAATAGACAGGACAGTGCTGCTCCTCATATACACACACAACACAGTGCTGCTCCTCATATACATACACAGGACAGTGCTGCTCCTTATATACATCCACAGGACAGTGCTGCTCCTCATATACATACACAGCACAGTGCTGCTCCTCATATACATACACAGGACAGTGCTGCTCCTCATATACATACACAGGACAGTGCCGCTCCTCATATACATACACAGGACAGTGCCGCTCCTCACATAAATAGACAGGACAGTGCTGCTCCTCATATACACACACAACACAGTGCTGCTCCTCATATACATACACAGGACAGTGCTGCTCCTCATATACATACACAGGACAGTGCTGCTCCTCATATACATACACAGGACAGTGCTGCTCCTCTTATACATACACAGGACAGTGCTTCTCCTCATATACATCCACAGGACAGTGCTGCTCCTCATATACATACACAGCACAGTGCTGCTCCTCATATACGTACACAGGACAGTGCTGCTCCTCATATACATACACAGGACAGTGCCGCTCCTCATATACATACACAGGACAGTGCCGCTCCTCACATAAATAGACAGGACAGTGCTGCTCCTCATATACACACACAACACAGTGCTGCTCCTCATATACATACACAGGACAGTGCTGCTCCTTATATACATCCACAGGACAGTGCTGCTCCTCATATACATACACAGCACAGTGCTGCTCCTCATATACATACACAGGACAGTGCTGCTCCTCATATACATACACAGGACAGTGCCGCTCCTCATATACATACACAGGACAGTGCCGCTCCTCACATAAATAGACAGGACAGTGCTGCTCCTCATATACACACACAACACAGTGCTGCTCCTCATATACATACACAGGACAGTGATGCTCCTCATATACACACACAGGACAGTGCTGCTCCTCATATACATCCACAGGACAGTGTTCCTCCTCATATGCATACACAGGACAGTGCTGCTCCTCATATACATACACAGGACAGTGCGGCTCCTCATGTATATACACAGGACAGTGCTGCTCCTCATGTATATACACAGGACAGTGCTGCTCCTCATATACAAACACAGGACAGTGCTGCTCCTCATACAGTATACATCCACAGGACAGTGCTGCTCCAAATATACATACACAGGACAGTGCCGCTCCTCATATACATACACAGGACAGTGCCGCTCCTCATATACATACACAGGACAGTGCCGCTCCTCATATACATACACAGGACAGTGCTGCTTCTCATATACATCCACAGGACAGTGCTGCTCCTCATATACATCCACAGGACAATGCCGCTCCAAATATACATACAAAGGACAGTGCCGCTCCTCATATACATACACAGGACAGTGCTGCTCCTCATATACATACACAGGACAGTGCTGCTCCTCATATACATACACAGGACAGTGCTGCTCCTCATATACATACACAGGACAGTGCTGCTCCTCATATACATACACAGGACAGTGCTTCTCCTCATATACATCCACAGGACAGTGCTGCTCCTCATATACATACACAGCACAGTGCTGTTCCTCATATACGTACACAGGACAGTGCTGCTCCTCATATACATACACAGGACAGTGCCGCTCCTCATATACATACACAGGACAGTGCCGCTCCTCACATAAATAGACAGGACAGTGCTGCTCCTCATATACACACACAACACAGTGCTGCTCCTCATATACATACACAGGACAGTGCTGCTCCTTATATACATCCACAGGACAGTGCTGCTCCTCATATACATACACAGCACAGTGCTGCTCCTCATATACATACACAGGACAGTGCTGCTCCTCATATACATACACAGGACAGTGCCGCTCCTCATATACATACACAGGACAGTGCCGCTCCTCACATAAATAGACAGGACAGTGCTCCTCCTCATATACACACACAACACAGTGCTGCTCCTCATATACATACACAGGACAGTGCTGCTCCTCATATACATACACAGGACAGTGCTGCTCCTCATATACATACACAGGACAGTGCTGCTCCTCATATACATACACAGCACAGTGCTGCTCCTCATATACATCCACAGGACGGTGCTGCTCCTAATATACACACACAGGACAGTGATGCTCCTCATATACACACACAGGACAGTGCTGCTCCTCATATACATCCACAGGACAGTGTTCCTCCTCATATGCATACACAGGACAGTGCTGCTCCTCATATACATACACAGGACATTGCGGCTCCTCATGTATATACACAGGACAGTGCTGCTCCTCATGTATATACACAGGACAGTTCTGCTCCTCATATACATACACAGGACAGTGCTGCTCCTCATATACATACACAGGACAGTGCTGCTCCTCATATACATACACAGGACAGTGCTGCTCCTCATATACATCCACAGGACGGTGCTGCTCCTCATATACATACACAGGACAGTGCCGCTCCTCATATACATCCACAGGACGGTGCTGCTCCTCATATACATCCACAGGACAGTGCTGCTCCTCATATACATACACAGGACAGTGCTGCTCCTCATATACATACACAGGACAATGCTGCTCCTCATATAAATACACAGGACAGTGCTGCTCCTCATATACATACACAGGACAGTGCTGCTCCTCATATACATACACAGGACAGTGCTGCTCCTCATATATATACACAGGACAGTGCTGGTCCTTGTCCTGGTTGAAAGAACAGCTACACTTTAAAGTAAAAAATAAGGTATACTCACCATTTCAAATACTTTTGGAGAGATGAAGAAACTATAGGTGAAGTATTTGTCTTTTCACCAACATCCTATAGCATCAGTGGCGGATTAAATGTACCCTGGGCCCCGGGCTGTCCACCCAACCTGACCCCCCCCCCCGGTCAATTCGCCCACATTATACTCCGCTACTGCCCCCCCCCATGCTGTCCCCAATAAACTCTGCCTGCCTCCCCTCCCTGCTGGCCCAAATAAACATAATGTCCCCCTTTCCCCCCCCCCCCCTCTTATAGATGGTCGCCCTCTTCCCTCCCCCCTTATAGATGGTCGCCCTTCCCCCCCCCCCCCCCCCTTATAGATGGTCCCCCTCTTTCCCCCCCTCCGTGCAGGCAGGCATTTAAAAAAAAAAAAAAACCTCACCTTACAACCCGTTCCCCCGTCGATCCTCTCCTGTCCTGCAGGCTCCGTCTGTCCCCCGGCTGTTGCGCGGCTGCCGGGGTGTCCCGTCCTATTCCCCGGCAGCGCGCACATCACAGAGCTCCCCGTGCGCCGGAAGTCACAGCCACAGGCGCACGGGGAGCTGTCTGATGCGCGCGCTGCTGGGGGATAGGACGGGACACCTCCGGCAGCTGCGCAACAGCCGGGGACAGTAAGAGCAGGACTCTTGTGACCGCAAGCAAAACAATGCTTGCAGTGGCGAGGGGGGGCTGGGCCGCAGCGGCATTATAATGTGGGCGGCGTGGCATGGGCCCCCCGGAGCCTCGGGCCCCGGGCGGCCGCCCAAATCGCCCACATTATAATCCGCCATTGTATAGCATAATGTTATATATTTATTCCAGCCAGTTATTTATCATTCAGCTTCTTTATATTGCATGGAAACATAGGCCAAAATGTATCCACCTGTGTAAAACAACAACTACGGTTTGTTACCTATAGCAACCAATCACAGCTCAGGTTTTATATCCTAACAACCTCTGGTGAATATAACCTGAACCGTGATTGGTTGCTATCTGCAAATTACTCCAGTTTTTCATTACCAGAATAAACCTGGACTGTAGTATGAACTCTAAGGCTCTGTTCACACACAGTATAATGATACCAAAATACGGCTGTAATTCTGAGTAAAGGTAAAAAAATGCGCTAACAGTTGGAAAAAACAGCCATATTTTCAAATAGCAGATAAGAAATAATGGGCATGTCCATTTTTTTGGACAGTCATTATATATTACAGCACATTACTACTCGGAAAATGCAGGTGTATTCTTACCTCAAAACTACCTCCGTATTTTGGTATTATTTTAGCCTAAATAGCGATGGGTCTTATCTATACTTGTCAATTGTTCTTTTTCAGAATTCACTCTCTATATTGTAGCTTTATCTTAGATTGGACCTGGAGTATTTACAGTTCAGGAGTGGACGTCCGCTCTGCGCCCCGGCTCACCGCATAGGTCACCCTATCTGCTAAATGTTCCTTTACAAGTCTGAAGAGACTTCTCCCGAGCAGCCCTGGGCATCTCCACTAAAGCGGATATCACATAATGAAATGTTTAACCTTTATATTGAGGTGAAGGTCTGTTTATGTGAGAACATCCTTTCAAGTCTTTGATGCTCACAGCCAGGAACGATATATTCTCCTTTTTAGTTCTTTGAGAAATATTCAGCGCAATGAAATAATTGAATAATATTTGCACAAAATCACAAAAACATTTGAATTTGTATCTGAAGCCAAAACGAGACATCGGCCAATAGATAAAGAAAGACGGGAACAATGTGTTATGCTGAGTGCAGGGCTGGCCTGAAGGGGCGCTATGGGATTTATATTCTTAGGTCATGGATACAAGGATGGCTACAGGACCTGCCATAAGGCTCCAAACTTGGCGCATGACGTTATTCAAGCCCAAAAATGTTAGCTGAGAGTCAATAGGGAAAAATGAAATGAAAACCCACTGAATGTTTTTGTTAGCAAGGGCTTTTTGGGGGGTAGTATGGAGTTTTTCAGTGCATTTGCTAATCATTCAGTCCATAGGGGTAAAAACTTGTCTATCAAAAATTAGCAAATCATGAATTTTATCCTTGAAAAACTACTGATGTGTAAATGTGGCCTTTAAAGCAACTCTGTACCCACAATCTGTCCCCTCCAAACCACTTGTACCTTCGGATAGCTGCTTTTAATCCAAGATCTGTCCTGTGGTCCGTTCGGCAGGTGATGCAGTTATTGTCATAAAAAATTACCTTAAAAATTGCAGCCCCGTGCCCTATGGGCGTATCTGTGCCCTAACTCTGCACTGTGTTACCACAGCACATGGGCTGGATCATTAAGCACCTGGTCAATGTTCAAACAGGAGTAAATGTTCCAGTGGCATTCCTAATGATGAAGAGGGTGGGGAGGAGGGACGGAGGGGTGGTGCAAAGTTAGGGCACAGGGCTGCAATTTTAAAAGTAATTTTTTAATGACAATAACTGCATCATCTGCCGAACGGACCGCAGGACAGATCTTGGATTAAAAGCAGCTATCCGAAGGTACAAGTGGTTTGGGAGGGACAGATTGTGGGTACGGAGTCACTTTAACTTAAAAACATAACACCCCCCAACTCCCCCCAAAATGATGATGTCATTGATAGTCCAGGCAGGTTCCTCCTATAAGTCCTTCCCCAGCAGATGGCAGAAATGTCTCTTGTCCTCTTTTGGGGTCTTTTAGGAAGGTTAAAGCGACTCTGTACCCACAATCTGACCCTCCCCCAAACCACTTGTACCCTCGGATAGCTGCTTTTAATCCAAGATCTGTCCTGGGGTCCGTTCGGCAGGTGATGCAGTTATTGTCATAAAAACAATTTTTAAACTTACAACCCTGTGCCCTACGGGAGCATCTGTGCCCTAACTTTGCACCACCTCCTCCCCACCCTCTTCATCATTAGGAATGCCACTGAAACATTTTCTCCATGCTGAACACTGCACAGATCCTTAATGATCCAGCCCATATGCCGGGCTCTCACAGCTGACGAATAGCAGGCAATCTGCCTGGAGCATTCCTAATGATGCGGAGGGGGGGAGGAGGGATAGAGAGGTCCCGTAGGGCACAGGGCTGTCAGTTTAAAAGATGCTTTTAGCACAATAATTGCATCACCTGCTGAACGGACCCCACAACAGATCTTAGATCAAAGCAGCTATCCGAAGGTACAAGTGGTTTGGGGGGGTCAGATTGTGGGTACAGAGTCGCTTTAAGACTAGTGAGGACTGAAGCCTTTTTACCATGTACAGCTCCTTTCCCTCAGTCCTTTGTTCATTGCAGTCTAATAATTTTAGCACTTGTGGCCTAGTACAAGATGAGCAAGCAAGCAATGAGCAAGTGGAAAGACGGATACACTTTTGCGTGATGACTACTCCTAAAGTGTCAAACAGCCTTTAAGACAGTGTTATTGCCGCAGATCAGTCGAGCACCTTCAAGGTATAAAGGGCACAGTCTGTCCAATTTAGCCACCTAGAGGTTGAGTGGGAAATACCCATCGCTCTTTACCTGGACAGCTGTGTACACATAGTCATCCAGAATATTAGAGGTTCCTACTCTGCCTCCCGCTATACGCAGCCATATCACATGCAGTAGGTGCAGGGACGGATTTATTTTACCATAGACCCCGGGCTGTTCCCCAAGCCTGGGCCCCCACACCCCACTGTTATTTTGGCAGCACAAGTGCTCATAGCACAGGATAAATAATGTCATCATGCCCTGGTTTGTGCAAAATCAAGGTAAAAAGGCAGTGATTGTTTACAACTCATGGCAGAACTGTGGCCAGGAGACAATACACCACTGGAAGTATGTCTGTTTGGGTGGCCATGGGCCCCCCAGGAGCTAAGGGCCCCGGGCTACCACCCAAAACAGACCTATTGTAATCCGCTACTGAGTAGGTGGATGTTGTGGAGTACTCCTGAGGGTGTTCCTTATAGTGTCCATGCTAACCGTCCCTTCCATGCTTGTGTCATTGCCCCTGAAGGGTACGTTCTGTAAGAGATTTACCTACCACTTCTGATCTTTGCCCCAACTAACCTTAGCGGAAAAAAAAGCTTCTTTTTAGCCCAAGGCTACAAAAATTATGAGCAAACAAAACAACGTAAGCACAAGGCCAGACAGAAACAAAGTGCAACATAATAAATCGGCCACCGTATTTCTAAGTACTTCACAAAGCTCTTTAAAATTTAAAAGGTAATTTATTACGACCATTTATGTAAAAAAAAAAAAACCTCTTCAACAGTTCAGTGTTTTCTGTATTTCCGATCTTTTATCTGATACCTGGTGAAGCATGGCAACTTTACTCTCCTTATTATGAATCAACAGATTGTTTATCCTACGTTATGTTCTATTTTTATACTCAATGAGTTCAGCGCTAATTTATTTCTTTGACATGGAAGGAAGAACAATAATTAGAACGTTGTTTCTATGGCACAAGAAATATTACAAAAGCGATTTGGCTCTTTTCAAAGATTGTTCATGTTTAAGATAAGAAAAACATGTATAATAGTAACAAAAAGTTTTTACTGAATAAATTAATGACAGCGATAGTTTGGATGAGATCTTAATCTTACGTTGTATTTCATTATTCTTAGTTAGGGTATGTGCACACTGAGGAATAGGTGAGGAACTGAAGAGGAATCCACTCTTAATTTCCACTTGAAATTCCTCCTGTAAAAAACGAACAGAGCAATGTCCTATTGTGTTCAATGGAATTTCCGCTCTGTTGTTCACACTGCAGAATTTCTAAGCAGAATTTTCTTTTCAATTCTATGGGCGGATTCTGCTAGAGGAATCCGATAAAAGTCAGTGGGGGCCTTTTGAATTCTGTTCAAATTCTACTCCTATTCCCAAAGCTGAATTGGCGAGGAATTTCAAGCAGAAAACTTTCCTCTTCAATTCCTCGCCTATTCCTCAGTGTGCACATATCCTTAATAAGATTGGAAAAGAGTCCATCAATGTTCGACCATTGTAGGCCATGAAATCCTGGGCAGGAGTCACCTCTTCAGTGCTGGACCAATCCTGTGCATTCATTGCTGCGACCTGAAGTATCCGGGCTCTTCACTCTAGGTAAAAAAGGAGACTCCTGCCCAAGGGCATCGCTAAAGAGAAGGAGGGTGGGGAGCAGAGACGTCTTTCCCATTGGGTAGGGAAGGCGACTGCCTGGGGGCCCAAGGTTCAACGCCCGGAGTGACGCCTTACCTGCAGATGTCCCCTGTGCCCAGGTAGCTGCTGAAAGTACAGGGATAACTAATATGATTGGCCACTGGGCTGGCAAGTGAATGGCGATGTGTACTGTACAGGAGCAGGGAGGTAAATCCTGGCTCCTACACGCACATTCCGTATCATACCACATAATGTACTTACAGAAGCAGGGACTACCTGCTCCTGTACACCACAGGGGCACACGTCTTCTCCTGCTGGCTGCACATGGTTACATCATTTAATCACACACCACCTGAAGGAGAAGACCTGTATGCTCTGACTGCAAGAGTATGAAGAGGACCGGCCAACACTGGAACGCTTATTTTTTACTTGGCACAGACTAGGGGCATTTTTTATCGAAGGGGAGGGGTTAACAACAACAAAAGGGGCATCCTGGAGGAAGAGGGGTTAACAACAACAAAAGGGGCATCCTGGAGGAAGAGGGGTTAACAACAATACAAGGGGCATCCTGGCAGTGGAAAGGTTAACAACAATACTAGGGGCTTCCTGGAGGGGGTATTAAAATGTGTTATAAAATGTGTTATGTGTTATTGAGCAAGATGCAACAACTGCCTCATCATAATGGCTTTGGATGTGGCTGAGAAGGCAGGAGGGGTTGCAAGGTTGGGGGGGGGGGGGGTTGGTTGGAGGGAAGGGGGCAGTTTTGTGTAGTTTTAGAGTGCATTTAATTTCTGAAATAAAAGGGAGCCCTGAGACTTTTGATTTAGCCTGTACTTATTGTAGCAATAAAGGTGGGATTCTTCACCACTTTTTCTTTTGTTTCTGAAAAGGCTGAGCACCAGCTCTCCATTCATTCTCTATGGGGCTCCTGAAAGTTGCTGAGTGTTGGGCTGGGTAATGCTCAGAAGCCCTGTTGAGAATTAATAGAGTGCTTCCTTCCTTCCTTCCTTCATTCAGGGGTACAACTTTTAGCGACAGCAAAATCACCTGGAATTTTAAATAAAAAAAAAGTATATTTTGCTTCTCTGTAAATCTATTTGTCTATAGTGACAACAATCAATCTCTGTGGAATTACATTTCATCTGTCTGCTGTTTATTTCTACTCTACTCTCCTGGACCCCTTGGGCAGAAACATGCGTCAGGGTTAGGGCCACATCTGGATGGCATATTCGGCATTTTCTATAGGTACTTTATGCACTCTAGCAGATTTGGGTGTATCGGTCATGCATGCAATGTAACCTGATATATTTGTACTATTATTTGCCAGTTACATATATATATATATATATATATATATATATATATATATATATAGTGATGAGCAAGTACTAAAATGTTCGGGTGGTCATTACTCAAAACAAATATTTCCCAAAACTCGGGTGCTCGTTTCGAGTAACGAACCCCATTGAAGTCAATGGGAGACTCAAGCATTTTTGCAGGGGACCCAAGCTCGGCCCAGGGAAGGTCATGTGAAAACCTGTCAACCTCAGAAAATGATGGAAACACAACGGAAATGGACAGAAAGCAGCAGGGGCAGCATGTATGGATGCCTCTGAGGCTGCCCAATCGCACCATTACACCATATTCTGGGCAACAGCCTGGTGGTCAACCTCAAGACAATAACAATTACAATACAGTCTTCTTAAGAGGCCCCAGAATTTGATTGAATACACTTTTAATCCTTTAAATAGTATCTAAGAGACGGCAAGTGCGGTAGCCTGTGTATTAAAAAGACCTGGTCAATCCTGCCTTTAAAACAGCTACAATATCCAAGGAAGGTAGAAGGTGCCGCTGAGCAGTTTTAGCACCGCCTGTTGGCGCTTACCCACAGCAGTGCTGCTGCGCGTAAAGCTACTGACTGAAGGCAACGTGCTTAAAATTTTAGCCTGACACAGCATGGCAGTGAGAACACAGAGAACCATTAAAACAGAGGTAGCATATGAACCACACAAAAATTTAGCCTGTCACAGCATGGCAGTGAGGACACAGGGAACCTGGGAGTTCCTGGGAGCATGGTGGTGGTGGTGGATCTGAAACCCTCCTTTCCCTGGGGGTGCCAGGCTGTGGTGAAGGAGGCTGAGCTGCTGGAGCAAGGGTTCCACTCCCTTGGGTAGCGTGGGTGGACTGTGTGGAAGACTGGGTGGTGTATAAGTTACTGGACACATTATCCGCTATCGACCTAATCACCTGTTCACACTGCTGCGGTTTCAATAGCAGTGTGCCCCCGTAAGTTGCGAAAATAAGCTAGGGAGTGAATGTCTGCGGTGTGCTACTGCTACCTCCACAATGGGTGCTGTGTCACCGTGCCCATAACCACGGCCTTTGCCCACTGCATCACTTGGAACCCCACGCCCACGCCTTTGTCCCCGTCCTCGACCCTTACCCCTGGGGTTCACCATTTTATCGACGCTGCACAGTCAAGACTGAGATAGCTGCACTTCAGATCACAGCAAGCCAAGAAAATATATTACTCAGACTACTTTTGGAGGTAGTCGTATAGAGTCTGCGTGTAAGTGGTGCTATATAGTGTATGCCACCCTCTTACACAGGACAATGAGCAGTAAGCTTGGATATGGCTGCACGAACAAAAGAAAGCAACCCTGCAGACTGGCTGCAGATGACAACAGATAATGGTCTAGTTTTTGGAGGTTGTTGTATAGTCTGTGTGCATGTGGTGCTGGTATATGGTCTAGGTCTAGGTCTAAACCCAGGCATGCTCCTGATGAGGAGGCTGTATAACCTTCCTACAAGGCTCGGGCATGCTTCTGATGAGGTGGCTGTATGACCTCCCTAAAAGGCCCAGGCATGCTCCTGATAAGGTGTCTGTATGACCTCCCTACAAGGCCCGGGCATGCTCCTGATGAGGTGTCTGTATGACCTCCCTACAAGGCCCGGGCATGCTCCTGATGAGGTGGCTGTATGACCTCCCTACAAGGCCTGGCCATGCTCCTGATGAGGTGTCTGTATGACCTTCCTACAAGGCCCGGGCATGCTCCTGATGAGGTGGCTGTATGACCTCCCTACAAGGCCCTGGCATGCTCCTGATGGGGTGGCTGTATGACCTCCCTACAAGGCCCAGGCATGCTCCTGATGAGGTGTTGGACCTCCCTACAAGGCCGGGGCATGCTCCTGATGAGGTGGCTGTATGACCTCTCTACAAGGCCTGGGCATGCTCCTGATGAGGTGTCTGTATGACCTCTCTACAAGGCCTGGACATGCTCCTGATGAGGTGGCTGTATGACCTCCCTACAAGGCCCGGGCATGCTCCTGATGAGGTGTATGACCTCCCTACAAGGCCCGGGCATGCTCCTGATGAGGTGGCTGTATGACCTCCCTACAAGGCCCAGGAATGCTCCTGATGAGGTGTATGACCTCCCTACAAGGCCCGGGCATGCTCCTGATGAGGTGTATGACCTCCCTACAAGGCCCGGGCATGCTCCTGATGAGGTGGCTGTATGACCTCCCTACAAGGCCCGGGCATGCTCCTGATGAGGTGACCGATGGTCTCCTGAGGGATCTCCTCCCAGACCTGCACTAAAGCAGCCGACAACTCCTGGACAGTCTGTGCTGCAACGTAACATTGGGGGATGGAGGAGACATGATGTCCTCAATGGGATTCAGGTCAGAGGAACGGGCGGCCAGTCCTTAGCTTCACTACCTCCATCCTGCAGGAACTGCTGACACTCCAGCCACATGAGGTCAAGCATTGTCCTACATTAGGAGGAACCCCAACTGCACCAGCATGTGGTCTCACAAGGGCTCTGAGGAACAAATGTAGCATCAGGTACATCGCTTTAAGGTTTTTCCATGTGTGGTGTAATGGGTAAATTTAGCAGTTTTCACACCTTCTGTTATATCATACATCATGGTGCTTGTTACAGTAAAAACTGATCTTTTATCATCTGCAGATTGCGCTACCTGGGCGGGGCTTCACGGACACAGCACCACTGTGGCCGACCTAGTGGGGGTGGAGCCTAGACCTTTAGGCCGGCCCTTCCAATAGGGGTGGGGCCTATGTATTGATGACGTCACAGAGGGGCAGAGGTGGTGTGAGCAGGGCTAAGTGGGGATGTGGCCGTGAAGCCCCGTACAGGTAGCACAATCTACAGATGATAAAAGATGACTTTTAACTGGAACAAGCACCATGACGTATGATATAAAATAAGGTGTGAAAACTGCTAAATTTACCCATTACACCTGTGTAGTAAAGTCATAAAGCAAAAAGGGGAGGGACAGTATCACTTTAAAGCTATGTACCTAATAGTACATTGGCTTTAAATATAACTATTTAGTGATTTGGTGTATTTTGCTAGGTGGTATATGTCTGTAGTGAGTAAGAGCATATACAGCTATAAAAGCTATTATGTTTGCAGGTTCAGACAGAGGATTTGTTTGTCAGCTGTTATACTAGAGATTTTTACATTGAGCTATAGATACAAAACTGTAGGATATTTTCATTTTTTGGTTCAAATTTTAGCTACAGTGGAGAAATAATGAATTTATATTTTTACTATTCATTATCATCATCCAATATAACAGTATGAGAGATAATGGACTACCAAAATATTACAGCGCTCAACCATTGAGAAAGTCTCGTGTCAGAGACAAAAGGTGTGGGGTTTAGTGGACCCAGACATGGATCCCTTCATTTTGGCGATATTTATTTTGATTATTATTTTTTTATGTACCTTTTTTGACACTTCTTGTTTTGTGTCTGCTTAAGTTTTTCATTGCCATATTACTTTTTTCAGTTACCATGCTTTAATTCTCAGTATATTCCATTTGCCATAACAATTAGTGCTAGAAGGGGGTCCTCATATTGTATGCATGTCATTGTGTCCTGGGTACTGTGTTTATCATACACAGTAACCTGTATGTCTTTTGTATTTTAAAATAATTTTATCTGTTTTTTCATTTCTAGTCTTTTGTACCAATAAAATATATACCTATTTGTTCCCTGTATAGAGTAGTTAGTTTCCTTTTTTGTGACGTGCCACCCACTCATTATATGGCATGCCTTTTCTTTTTGTGTCTTGAGGGTCTAATTATCATCTAATGATGAAAAGGAAATGAAACGTTCAACAAATACAGGTGAAGTCTACTCCATTCTATGCATTTGCTAAATATACATTTTAGACACATTTATTGCTTTTCTGCATCACAAACATAAGCATTAAGCTGTATTGTACAACACCACGACTGGTGAAAATATCCAACTTTCCTTCAATTAAGTTCAACCTTTGTAATTGTTACTTTCTCATAGTAGAAACAATGAAAAATAAAAGTAATTGCAATGCAATTAAAAAACAATTGTCATGCTGCTATAAATACCATTATACCAACAAAGGCATTCTATATGTAGTTGTAAGACCATATACTGTATATGCTAGGGATGTTACATTTTGTATATTCAGTGAAGCCATTACAATATGGCGCTGACGTTCTAAACACGTAGAGATGTTACACTCCTTAAAGCTTATGTAACCACAAGTGCTATGCAAGTAACTCTTTTCGGACCTCAGCCAATGAAGTCCTTACACGAGCCTTAATAAAAAACATGCCCCCGGGGTATATATACTGACTGCCATCTTTAAATATATGAGATCCCCCTCATCAGTGTGTCAGTGTGGTTACTTATTGTGCACTATAAACTTTTTTACTATGTAATTCGGAGCAAACAATCATGACAGCTCTCTTGAGGATCGCCCATATCATTTGGCGCCCAAGAATTATATGTGTGTTCTAATTAATTTTTAGCAAAAGAAAATAATTATGGTACCAGCCGTGTCTAATGTTTTGTATTGTTATTTTTCGGGATAACAGTCCTGTGATGACTATAACAGCATAGTATAATACACTAATCCCCTGGAGAAATAAACAACACTTGTAAACAAAGTTATTACTCAGTAAGGGATTAAATGTAAATGTTAAGAATTGAGGATTCGTAGAGGAGTCTGCTAGAACACCTTCATATTATGAAGTGAATTTATTACTGTTTTCTAATGTTGTTCCTTAAGGCCATGTTCACACAACATAAGTTCAGTATTAATCACAGTCGTTGTTATACATTGGCAACAAGGCCATGATTAATACAGAACCTACATTGTGCTAGAGCTGAGGGAATCCCGGCCGGAGTGTATACTCATAGTATACTCTCCAGCCAGGATCGCTAGTGGCCCTGCAAAAAATGACGTCAGTTTTCTGCGGCCTCTATTCATTGAATAGCGGGTGCAGAGAACCTGTCAGTTCACACAATGGAGCATGCGGCTCCATGCACACGCTCCATTGCATGCAACGGGGAACCGGCCGGTACTGCATAACTGCCCAGGATGATCTTCTCAAACACAGATTTTACAGAATGTGAACATGGTCTAAAAGTGTATAGTATTTAAGAATCTCATTGCAGATAATCCCATGTTTTACAAAGATGGATGATACAGGATGACAAGATGGATGGTGACCACCCAGATTGAGCAACCACTACAGCAACCACTTCCGCCATAAGCTGAAGGTGAGGACAATCATAGACATATAAGATGGTTGGAGGTAACTTTGCAGGTGTCTATATGAATTCCAGGTAGACTTTTAGATCGTCACAATTTAGGGTCAATTGGCAAATTAGAGAATTTGTTGGGTCCCTGGGAAAACCAAAGAAGAAGAGCCGTCAGAGGAGGCGACTGACACAAGTTTCAGGTTTACACTGATAACCCCAGAAGCCAAGGGGAGACGGATGATTGACAAAGCTGCAGTCTCCAGTCTCTTCCCCAGGTAACTGTACAATGTCTACAAGTGGATGTGAATCTGTTTGTTTTTAAGTCTTTTCCATAGACAAGCAGCAACAAGCTGAGAGACCAGCGGATGGAGAGAAGGTACAGGGTAAGCCGGCTGCCTTGTATCCCATTGCGAACTATCTGACAAACCAGCAGAAGGAAGCCATATGTAATATGGTGTAGTATCCTCACATTGGGCGGCCCAGGGTTCACCGAATATAGCAGAGAGGTTTGGGTAAAGCTGTATCATCTACACCAGTCATAACCTACTGTAGGTAACACAATAAAGTGCCTGTCTGCATAGTCTAGTTATCAACATGGGTAGTATAAGAAAGTTTTGAAACCTTGAACGAAATATAATATACTTTGTGTTTTTTTAATGGTAGTTTCATGAATATTATACGATTATCTTAGAGAAACAAGAAACAATTCAGTAGTAATTGCCCAGCTGTGTTATCAGTGAGTGTATTATAATATTTGATTATTATTTACAAGAAGAGCCGTGATAAGTTGTCAGACCTGTACAATTTAACTATATTAATTTTAAAGATGTTTTGTAGGTAACGTGAAGAAAAAAAACATTATTCAAGAAATAAAGTGGGAATTCAGAGAATCCTATACAGAAGCATGTAAATATTTACTGATTGGTTATTATAAGTGACTATTATTATAAGTAATGGTTTTATATTAGACCGGATTGTAGAAATCCAACATATTTTATTATAATTAGCTTTTTTTGTTTTCTGTATTAATCAACTTTTTGTTTTTATGCTCACATCCAAACTTTTTCCTTTTTCTTAAAAGTTTTCTTTTGGTGATTGTGATCTTTTCTTGTCCTTGTGATATCCGAGAGTTACGATTTTTTGTTTACAGCAGAGAACTTATTGTCTAATCAGTCAAAAACACAGTGAGGCTGTAGGAAGAGAGACAGGAGAATAGGTTAGGTATGAGACGTAGGATGTCCTACATTTAAGGTCATTCCTGCCGTGAAGGGACCTGGAGGAGATTGTCTTCACCTGTAGTCAGATAGAGGAACATGGACAGACCAGGGACAGGAGTGATGAGACAATAAGGTTTGGTTATTTTGGTATTAGGTGATTGGACGGATATGCTGCCACTATGTAGATACAACTAGACTTTGTGAGTAATGATGGCAGTGGGTAACGTGGAGCAGATGAGAAGAAGGACGGTAAAAAGCATCGGCATCATCTGGGGAGGGTTATTGATCTTTTTTTTTTTACTAACATTTAATTAACCTCTAATTTAAAATCTTATTAGAAGAAAGTTTTCATCAATCCTACAGATATTGGTTTGAATATTGATAACTTTGTTTTTTCATTTGTTTTGTTATAACTAAGCTGTATATTGAGTGTGTCATGGATCCACAAGCTATAGCTAGTCGGGGGTTCTTCCTCTTCTGCAGACTTATAACTGGTGATGAAAGAACATCTTCGTTAATGTTGGTATGTTCGTTAATTGTTCGTGTTCACCGATCACAAATAATTTGTTTGATGATCGGAAAGGTTATAATGATAATTTTTGAACATATTCGAACATGTGAACGTTTATCTTGTGATGTACGCAACTGCGTAAGTTTCCTCCCACCAATTTGAAAGAACCAATGAGGGTGTGGGGAGGAAAGGCACATCAGGTAATAGAGCAACCATGTTCACTACTGGCATTACTGTGATTGGCTGTACAATTAGCGGCATTGCATACGTTACGTACATGCTATAAAAACGGGACGCTGAGGCAAATTTTCTCACAGACTTTCCTGATTCTTGCGCTGTTCAGTAGGGAGAGTGAAACAAGCAGGGACAGCATCTGAATTTAATTAGGCAGCAATATTCACAGTGGTAGTTAGTATAGTGAGGGAGAGCTGACCGAGTAGGGCTTAGAACGTTGTGAAATTGTCAGTGTAAGGAGGGAGAACTGACTGAGTAGGGCTTAGAACGTTGTGAAATTGTCAATGTAAGGAGGGAGAGCTGACCGAGTAGGGCTTAGATCGTTGTGAAATTGTCAGTGTTGGGAGAGGGACAGAGTCCAGCGTTTTAGCAATATAAGAGTTTATTTCTTAACCCTGTAGTGACCAGGCGTCCATCATAGTCCATCCTGTCCATTATATTCACAATGTATTTGAGTTCTCCGAGGACTAAAGGGAGGCTCACTGGGACATCTTGACTTGCTGAGCTGACTGTACGCTACGGACTAGCATGCCTCGTGCATATTTCGTAATACATGGATGCATGACGTTGTGTATATACGCACAGGCAAATAAAAGATGATACGCACCTCTTAATTGCTTCGCTATTAAAGGGGTTATCCAGCGCTACAAAAACATGGCCACTTTCTAACAGAGACAGCACCGCTCTTGTCTCCAGTTTGGGTGGGGTTTTGCTGCTCACTTCCATTGAAGTGAATGGAGCTTAATTGCAAACCGCACCTGAACTGGAGACAAGAGTCGTGTTGTCTATGTAAGAAATTGGCCATGTTTTTGTAGCACTGGATAACCCCTCCAAGTATTTTGCACTTTACACTCAGGCTGGGTTCACACTACGTTTATTTCAGTCAGTATTGTGGTCCTCATATTGCAACCAAAACCAGGAGTGGATTAAAAACACAGAAAAAATCTGTTCACACAATGATGAAATTGAGTGGATGGCCACCATTTAATGGCAAATATTTGCTGTTATTTTAAAACAACGGCTGTTATATTGAAATAATGGCCGTTATTTACTGTTATATGGCGGCCATCCACTCAATTTCAACATTGTGTGCACAGAGCCTTTCTGTGTATTTAATCCACTCCTGGTTTTGGTTGCAATATGAGGACCACAATACTGACTGAGATATACGTAGTGTGAACCCAGCCTCAAATCTGTGCGCACCGAATTATACGCTTCTACTGTACGTTTGTTATTTGTTCGTGAATGTGAACCAATCACAATTATTATTTTTTTATGTTCTCGTTCTAAACATCCCGATGTTCGGTATCTGAACCGATTGTCGGGATGTTGGCTCAGCACTACTTATAACTATTTAATGAAAGCAAAATGACATCCAGGAGCCCGGCTTTCTCATCTCTTTTTCTATCAGCGTTGGGGCTATTCCTGCAGGTGGGTTTTATACCTTAATCTGCTCACTTTTCCTTGAATCTTGCAGCCGGCCGACATGAGGGTATTTTCTTTTAATTCTGTGATTAAGTAAATCTGTCATATAATTTAATAGGATTTCTGAAGTAATTTAACTGATTTATTCAAACTTTTTAGCAGCAATGATAATAATGTATAATTTAAATTCATTTTCAGTTTCAATTAATAGCGCATTAATGACGATCTACCGGAGCTGTGAAACTTTTTTTCCCGGTGTGAATTTGGGTGGTTACCGCTCCTTATCCTGGATGGTTATTTTAAATATGGAGAAATTCTCTTTTAGAGTTAAGGCAAAATTACTTTTAAACCTCTGAGATTATTAGTGCTGATCCTTTGTTCTTTACTTTAGAAATTGTTTTTATTAATGTTATATCACTGTAATAAGTCAGATGATATTTTTTGGAAATTGAGAACTTTTTGCTGTAAGGAAACGTGACGACTTTCTTTGCACACCAGACCGTCTCCTCATATTTTCATATCATACAACAGGTTCTTGGTTCTCTTAAACAGCCATAGGTGGCTGTTGGCAGCTGGGTGAATGCTTTTTTAACTTATTTTTACATTGTGGGAACACACCCTTAAAGTCTGGTAACACAGGTACCTGTCCTCAGTGCAGCAGAAAAAACTAATTCTGGTCCTTTTTTTAATTGTACCCACAATTACTTTTCATGGTCAAGTAGCCGGTGCTACAAAGATGTTGTGCTAGTGCAACGTCCCAATACTGCAGTGCATCAGTAAGAGAGCGAGTGAGTCAATCTATAAACAGTAAGCTAGGGATGCATGATGCTTTTATAGCTTACTGTCCCTTCTTTCCCTAGTGCCTTATGTTAGGTGATCACCGTTTTTTAAGTTGGTGCAGGTCATCTACACTATATTATCCATACTTACTTTTCATGGGCAATCTACAGTACTCTTTGTCATACTGGGACAAACATTTTAGGGACAATGATTATGTGGAATTAATTTATTTCAAGAAATGTATGACATGTCAGGTATTTTGATTGGTGGGAGTCTAGGTGCTAAGTAATCCACTGGAGAGAACAACAGACCTGGCAGCACATCCATAAAACAGACATGGTAACATATCCATATACTTATCACTGATCACTTTGGTCCTCAGCACTATATATACTACTAACATCAGGAGTTAGTTACATTTTGATCACCACACACACGCCACGGTTTCTGATGCATGTGGGTCTCGAGCTAAAAATGGTGCAGCCATGCAGCAACTACCACTGCAACAAAAGCTAAAAGTTGGGGGCTAAGATGTCTGCCACCTTCCACTAAAATAAAGAAGCAGAGGGTCTTCTACGTCCCTTCATTCTAAGAAAGCCAATAGAGTAGCATACTGCTTGCTTTACTTTCTGAGGAGAACCAGGCAAACATGATGGGACATAGCGCTCAGCCAAACAACTCCTCTTACCTTTACTTTAGTGATCGGTGGAGCACCAGGACCCCCACTAATAAAAAACGTCTCGCATGACTATGACTCTGCAGAGAAAAGATGTATGCTATCATTGTTTGTGGGACAATCTCACATATATGGGAAGGGTTTACTCATAGCTCGTGCACTTATATAAGGAACCTGGTTCTGCCAGTAGTGAGCTTGGTTCTGGTACTGTACACATGCACTGAGATTGGTTCACATCCTACATTCATACACTTCTGTTAGTTCCTATAGTTCTGGCACTATATTTAGGAAATAAACATGAATTTGTTTCTTCATATGTAAAGTATATTTACAGTTATCTTTCATTTACATGAATTTAGGGATCATTTCTGCAACACACTACAAGGGCGGCCCAGAGCATTGTTATCTTAGTAGGGAACCTGTTGTCAAAAGTTTGAATCAATTTCTGCCTGTTTGTACTGTAGAAACCAGCGTGCCAGTGCCTGGGGCCATAAGGCAGATATAATGGCACCCGTGTGATCATTCTGTTAATGTACAAGTTTTTATGCAAACCTTCGCTACCATGTGGAGTTATTTGACTGAACTAGTGCAGGGAGCAAAAACACAGCGGAAAACTTCTGCTTTAGAGGTAATCTATCTCTCTGCATGTCATCTCTGATTGATCATATACTTATATGTAATGTGCAGGATAAAATAAAATGCTTTGTACAGAAATGATTATGGAAGGTGTAGAGGTGAGGGGGTCCGCATCACAACTATCAGCCACTGTCTCACTCTAGCAGACCCAGCATTACAAGGGAAACTTATTGATGGCATTAGGGATTGTGAAAGGATCCAACATTACAAGGACGACCACTTGTGGAATTGGGAATTGTGTATAAGGACCCAACACTACAAGGAAAATGCATTGTGTAATGACCCGGCATTATAAGTAAAACTCATTGATGTTATTAAAGTGGAACTATCAGCAGATATGTCCCTATTGCACAGGAGGAGGCAGGTATGTCTCTTACCTTCCTCCTTGGCGTCGTTCCGGTGCAGTCAGTCATTTGCTCTGCGGTCTGGTAAAACCGTTAGGTGCACCGCCACACCTGTTAGGAGCACTGCTCACCCTTATAGCATGGATAATGCCGGCCCCTGGCCAGCCCACTCCATTCCCTATCATTAAAAAAGGGGCAGGCCGGCTAGGGGGGAGGATCAGATTGTATAAGGACCTGGCACTACATAGAAAACTCATTGAAGTCATTAAAGAGAACCAATCTTGGCCGATTGTTTTTTTTTTTTTTTCCACTACTCCATTTAATTTTAATTTCTTTTTTATTAACATTTGTAAATATAATTAATTAATTTTGTGGCTGTGTTTTTAATTTATTCACTTTCCGGCTCTTTTCAAAAGAGTTGGCGCAAGACAGGAAACTCCCATCATGCAGAGCAGCAGGAGAGGTTCCCATGATCCTTTACCCGCCGCTCCATCAATACACAGTGATCTCGTACTGTACAGTCTGTGTCTTATACTTTACCTAATCCTCCTCTTTGGTGCAGCAAGGCCGGGCGCCGCCATCTTGATGATGACACAGTGCTGGAACACAAGTGACGACATTAAGATGGTGGTGCCCGGCCTTGCTGCTCCAAAGAAGAGGATTAGGTAAAGTATAAGACACAGACTGTAAAGGCACTCTGTATCTTCCTAAATAGTCTTAAAGGGGTACTCCGGCATGGGGGCACTTTTGCCCTGGTACCGGGGACGAGGTGGCAGAGGGAAAAGACGTCGACTCACCTCCCCGGTTCCAGCGGCGGGTCCTGCATCGCGGCGCTCCGGTTCCCGATGCCCGGCCACTTCCGGGTGTCTGACGTGACGTCTCAGGTCCGCTCAGCCAGTTAGTGAAGGATGCGGGACCCGCCGCTGGAATCGGGGAGGTGAGTGGACGTTTTTTCCCTTGGTCACCTCGTCCCCGGTCCCAGCGCAAAAGTGCCCCCACACTGGAGTGCCCCTTTAAGTAAAGATAAACTTTTCTAATAGGGACTGTCAAATTCTCTTTAGGAATTATGTAGAAATCGCATTGATGTTGTTGAGAATTGTGTAAGCACCCGGCATTGCCAGGAAATCTATTGATATCACTGAGAGTTGTGTTGACGCATTTTAGAGGAATAAACCACTTACAGGTTCCCCTCCACCACACACCAAGTGACTCCTAAGGGGCTCAGCAAACTCTTTAAAGTAAGTTCACACATAGGGTATTTTTATGAAATACTTCATAGAAATCCACGGCGTCCCCTTACTGCAGTTTCAGGCTCGATGTGCGCCCGGGCTTCACTCGCTCTTCCATAAAAACAGAAATATAACACAACATGTTTAATACAAAAGGAAATGAAATTATCATGAGGTAGTCTGAGAATCCTGATAAATACTAAGGGGGACATGTATCATGTGGCGTATCTTTTTTGTTCGGTGGAAAGAGACGATTAGCGAATATTTTATCCGCAAATTGGCCGTTTTGCAAATAAAATATTCGCAAATCGGCTCTTTCCGGCGGGTACGCCAGGGGGACGGGGAGGGGGTATAAAGGTGGCGGAACGTGGGGCGCAGACTCATAGTCCGCGCGATTCAGCATTTTTTTCACTTAAAGATATGCCGAAAACCTACTCCAGCCCTCAGCAGAGCGCACGGGATTTATGTAGAGGCAGTCCGCCTCTACATAAACCTCCGTAGCGCCAGAGATGCGGGGACATTTTTAAGTCCGGCGTAAAAAACGTTGGACTTAATAAATGTCCCCCTAAGACTGCTGGAATAAAAAAAAAGTCAGAAATCGACCCAAAAAACCCAAAACTTCATGTTCTTAATTTTCCCCTCGCAGCGAGTGAGCGAGACCATAGGGAATATGGAGAGACGAGGCGGGCTCCAGTCACCAGGTACCAGTAAGTAAAAGATTTCTATGTATGAAATGTTGGATGTTTCAGGGCCGTTTTCTGCTCGGATCTGTTCGCCATCTAGTTTGTATTCTAGTGCCTGGACATTAAAGCTCCGTGTTTGATTTTGCCTTCAAAAGCTGCTGTTGAGGTTCGGCTGCTAGAGGGAAGAAAAGGACAAAGCTAATCAAAGCTTTCTCCCTGCCAGGGAATTGAACTCTCAGGTCATTCATCATAGCTCAATGCATTGTCTAATGTGCCTGACTCCATTCTTCTTTTAGGGCAGGTAGGTGAATGAGTCGGAGAGCATTCAAACACACCTGGTCTCAGAAGACGTCTGCAAATGGGAGAGTGAATCCCATGTAATCGCCTAACACTCTTTTTAGACATTTTAATATCATTTATTAGTTTTAAATAGCTAATGTAGAACCTTTCATCTTCAGGCTCTCCAGAGATTCTATAATTAATGGAACCGCAATGTTACTACTCACTAAGCCCGTGTTGCTTACGGCAATGTATTTTTGCATGCCATATTTATATTTTATTCACCAAGACTTTTCAATTTGTCCCCTTTCCAGTCTTATAAACACCGAGGGCAAACAAATGAAGATCTAGGAAAACTTCCATATACTAGTTCCCATCATAGAGTAGTTTTTTAGTACAGCATTGACGACTGCCAGTCGTGGTTCGTGTCCTCAGATTATGGGTTTCAAAATGGATTACCTACATAAAAAAAAAATCAGATTCCTTTGAATCTGACAATTTTTAGGCTTTATTTTTAGGAAAATCACAATTTACAGGAACAGGGACTCCTATCAAAGACAGGAGTCCCTGTCACTGTACATTAAGTGGCTCACCAATTGAATACAAAGGCCAACTTACAGGAGTAGGAATTGTTTTTAAAAGAACTGATGTCCCTGTCTGTACAATTAGTGGCCAGACAGGGACACCTATCTTTTGTGCAGGCGTATGAATCTCAATGAAAAAAAAAAAAAAAGTGCTCCATAATACAGAGGGAACTTGCAGCTCAAAAACCACAATCTCACCCCCGACCAAGATACGACTTACCAGCTATGATTGTGCAGGACAGACACTGCCGTGCACTGTTAAGAGTGGAGTGAATCCACAGATCGTCGCTGCTCCACCCGCTCCATTTATAGATGTGTAGGTGTATTCCACATCAATCAACAATTTGCAGGGACCTTGAGCGTTGATCGGACCACATAAACCAGCCAAGCTTTAAAAAAAAAATTTCATGTGCTGCTGCTCCAATCAGCACTCCACATCCCTGCAATGATATTTAACAAACTATTCAATGAATCCTTCTAAGCAAACGTATACTTTCCGTGCTTTATTCATCTCGACTTTTTATCTACAGTGTTATTCGTCATATTGTTTTAGTGTAAGAACTGCAGCAAAGGTGGATTGAGGTGAGAAATAATTTTTATTTATATAGCGCCAACAGATTCCGAAACACTTTAATTCTTGCCTTAAATAATGCACTGAACTCTGTGGGGAACAAGGACCATTGTTCACACACTGTATTAACCCCTTCCCCCACGAGGACGTAACTGTACGTCCTTGCGCGGGTGGGGGCGTCCAGAGCGGGGCCGCGCGGAGACCCCGCTCTGAACCGCCGTGGTTCCGGGTGCCGCATGTAGCCCAGGCCGTGGCTATTAGCGGGCACGGTCTGATCGCCGTGCCCGCTAATTAAGTCTTCAGATGCAGCTGTCAAAGTTGACAGCTGCATCTGAAATTTTCATTGCAGCTTTTCCCTGGTGTCTAGGGGGGAGATCGCTCCCCCGTCAAGTTGTCATGGAGGAGCGATCTCTGTGTCTGGTGTCGTCCGTGGTCTGCGCCGTATTGGCGCTGATCCCGGCTCGGCATTCTTTTGCTTTTGGCTGCAGCAGCCAAAAGCAATAGAACACTGATCTCATCGATCTATGCTGTATATCTATACAGCATAGATGTTAATGAGAGATCAGAGTGCTTATACTAGAAGTCCCCCAGGGGGAATAACCCTAACCCCAGGGGGAATAACTCTAACCCAAGGGGGAATAACCCTAACCCCAGGGGGGAATAACCCTAACCCCAGGGGGGAATAACCCTAACCCCAGGGGGAATAACCCTAACCTCAGGGGGGCTAAAAGAAAAAAAAAGTGTTGTTATTAATAAAAGCCCCCTCCCCTAATAAAAGTCAGAACCACCCCCCTTTTCCCATGTTATAAGTAAAAATAAATAAATAAGTAAACTTGTTTGGTATCGCCGTGTGCGTAATCGCCCAAAATATTAATTAATCACATTCCTGATCTCGCACGGTAAATGGCGTAAGCGCACAAAAATCCCAAAGTGCAAAATTGTGCATTTTTGGTGACATCAAATCCAGAAATATTGTAATAAAAAGGGATCAAAAATATGCATATGCGCAATCAAGGTACCGATAGAAAGAACACATCATGGCGCAAAAAATGACACCTCACACAGCCTCATAGACCAAAGAATAAAAGCGCTATAAGCCTGGGAATGGAGCGATTTTAAGGAACATATATTTGATAACAATGGTTTGAATTTTTTTTACAAGCCATCAGATAATAAAAAAGTTATACATGTTACATATCATTGTAACCATAACGACTCAAGGAACATATATAACAAGTCAGTTTCCATAGGACACACGGTGTAAAAATGAAGCCCCCCCCCTCCCCCAAAGAAAAAGAATTTCACTGCGCATATAATTTTTTCCTGGTTTTGCAGCATATTTTATAAAAAAGTTCAGCCTGTCATTGCAAAGTAAAACTAGTGACACAAAAAATAGGGCTCATGTGGGTCTGTAGGTGTAAAAATGCAAGTGCTATGGCATTTTAAGCACGAGGAGGAAAAAACGAAAAAGCAAAAACGAAAATTAGCCCGGTCCTGAAGGGGTTAAACAACGACCGTTATTCCCCTACGGCGGCACAAATAATTGAATAGTCATTAGTCCGTTCTGTCCACACAATGTAGGGCCGTTCTGATGGCCGTATATTTCAAGGACGTCAATGGTTAATTGGATTACAGGCACACCAAAATGGTAATATTGACCGCAGGAACATGTCAAACAGGGGCTGTTGTATATATAGTACACTGTGTGAACATAGCCTAAAGTAGTTATTCAGGCTTCGCTTCCGGAAACAGCAGCCCCCATGTTCCCAGTTTGGTTGTGGTTTTGCAACTTAGCTCCATTAAAGTGAATGTAGTTGACTTGTGATACCACACACATCCTCAGGAAAAGCAGCTATGTTTTTGTTTTTTTTTATCCTGGGCAATCCCTTTAAATGTTAATTCAGTTTTAATATGAAGTGACATTTGCCTTATTGTATTTCTTTACAATAAGTAAACACATTTGGTACCAAAATTTCTTTTTTTTCTGAGTATATACTTTTTAACTGTCTAGAAATTGTTTGAATATTGTGTTTATACTTTTTAAAATATTTATATTTATACCCAATAAATTATTTACATTTGCACAGTGTGATAAGCCCGGTACAACTCTATGTCATAATTGTATATTGCACTTGTATTTTATTGTATTATTATTTATTAGATATCATATTCATAGAGGTTCACATTTCCAGCACTTTATAACTTGTTTAAAAAAAAGTAAAAAAATAAATAAAATAATGATATACATTATCTCTCATGCTGATGAGGTCTACGATTACTTACAGGGAAGTTCCAATTCCCCATCCCTCTTTCTCCTCCTCACAACTGTAGTGAGAAGGGGTTTGTATAGAGTGGCCCCGTTTCCCAGTTATTGCTATCAATTTCCAATTTGCAGATTACGAAGCATGGACTTATGCGTGACAGATCACAAGAAATTGAAATTTTCAATTACAAGAGTAAAAAAATTGTGTGGCGACTTATAGGTCATTCATGTCTACTGGGAATTCTGGGAAGAAAGGAAATGCAAATCAGATCTCATACCACATTTCAAGGTAGTTTTCCATTAAAGTCAGTGTCTCACTCCAACTTGGAGCCTTAAAACATGACTGGGGATATATAAAAAGCCAGAGATCTCTCTCTAGAAGGAAAGATTGCATACGTGCCCAGTCAGGTTATAACACTACTAGTTGGAATGAGACATTAATTTTACAGAATATTTGTCATGATAAAGCTATTTCTGATTGGCGCAGTCACTCCTGCTACTTGAAGATCTGGTAACCATGTATACTAGAGATGAGCACGACTTCAGCATGCTTGAGTGAGATTGCTTGACATTGGCGCACAGTGCTGGGATGATTGACAGACCATTAGTGGCCTCTCTGCCTGTCAATAATCCCTGCACTGAGCACAGATCGGGAGCGAGTCATGACTAGCCCAGGCGTCTCCCCGCCCCCACATGACTAGTTGGCGCCTCCCCCATCCCTCATTTTTGCATTTACCCCTCCCCCGGCAAAAAAAAAAAAAAAAAAGGATACTTTTAACAGACAGCAAAAACACAGTGTCCAAAAAATATCCTGCATCTGAATGCCTCTAACCTGGATGACTAACTCCACAACCGACCAGTCTCCACCAAACATATTCTCAGCAACCACTGGGGGATCCTCAAGCAAGTTCTCTTCCTGAAGACCGTTTTACCTGCCAAACCTGGTGGCACTTTCAGGAAGTCTTACTCGCTCAAAAATATTCAAAAATATTCTGGCTCCCAGCAATTTTAAGAGAGCACCAACATGTGCCGGCCCATCCACATCATTTCTACCTAAACTAAACAGATGGTTTAAAAGTGATTCCAAGGCTGCAAAGGCTGCATCAACATCACCCACAGAATCGCCACATTCACATCTGATGTCACTGGGGAACAATCCCCGTCAAAATCTTTTTGAACTGCAGCTCTTCATTTGTTATCTATCTCTTGGAGTGCTCATATGGGATTCAGTAGAGTATGTGGGCCGTACCACTCAGGCCCTGCGTAGCAGGATGAAACATGGGGCTAATGTAAGGAACGTCTTCCTTTCGCAGTGCGATTGAGATGCCATTGAGTGAACCAACTCTGTTTTGCTTCCTTCTGTTTTTTTTTCTGTTTTCTTTACTCATTGTGGTTACAATTGAAACAGAGGTAGCATCCTATTTGGAAAAATCAATGATAGGTGAGCTCCCTGGTTACATTGGTTGGGTAATAATTTTAAAGATTGGGACTTATGTTGGCTAATAAACCTGCACCAAAATCGGCACCAAATATTGGATTGTATCCTTGGATTTCATTTTCAGTCTTTCAGAAACAAATATGTACTTTTTTTTTTTTTTTTAGTTATGAAGCTCCTCGTGACATTTATTATCTTGGAAAAACAAATTTTACATAGTGTGCATTCTTATAGATCAATGTCATTATATTAAAGACAGGATTGACGATCGCCCCCTTTAGGTCCTTCACTACATACAACACATTCCACCAATTTTACCCTACGTGTTTATTTAATCAGGGCAGAAAAAAAAAAAAATTATCTTTTCATATTTTTCGATGTAGATCTGACTTTTTTTTTTTTAACTAGAATTTATATCTAGCCTTAATATAGAAGAGGTGATCAAAACAGGATATTATTGAAGATGAAAACCATGTGAATTAAGAAGCAAAATATATTGTTTCCAACCGGTCTGAATAATGAAATTAAGTTTAATAAGTTTTTGTGACTCTTTTATCACGTAGCTACTAATTCTGGAAAATGACGACAGCCTGCTGATCACCTGCTTATCGTAACTGTATGGCTGGATTGATCTCAGCGTGGGGCTCAAATCAGTATATACAACCCTTTACAACGTGTGCCGTATATCTAGCGGCATCACAGCAGTCTCAAAACAGAGCTGATTAGTGATGACGCTATGGCCCAGGGCAGCTGCAATCACTTCCATGTGGGCGAATGAACTGAAGCATAGGTCATATGGAAATGGTTCTCTAGATTGGCTGTGTTAATTATAATTATTATGAAGAATATTTTTATTGATTGGATAGTCATACACTACAAAGAGATAAGATGGGATTGAACCCGTAAGAAAGCTGATATGGTCATGTCCACGGGTATACAGTACTATGAAATAGAAATCATATAAACAATATTACCATCACATGACTAGAGATGAGCAAAGTCAATTTGCTTCATTCTGCAAAGGGATTTCCAGCCCATTTGTTAAGGAAATTTGCAAAAAACAAAATGGCGGCTGCACATGATGTCTGGAGCATCACTGGGTGGGAGAAAGAGATTAACCATAATCCCTAGCACCCGTCCAATCAGCTGCAGACCCCTCTGTGGTGTCAGCACCTCCCCCTTTATATAAGGCGGTTCGGTAATGGAGGGGGCCAGTCAGCTGTTTGTGGAGGAGAGAGCAGGATGGCAGCAGACAGTTAAAGCAGAGCAGGGAGAGACTAACAGAGTGATATAGGGACAGAGAGGAGAGCAGAGCAGGGAGAAACTAACGGAGCGATATAGGGACAGAGAGGAGAGGATAGAAGGGCTGATTATGGGAGATTGTTTGTTGTAGCTGCCAACCAAATTTCCAGTTTACCAAGTAACTGGGCACCTATAGGAAATCGCTGGGACCAGTGAAGACACAGTCCATGTTATTCATTCACTGGGCACTGTACACTCCTGTTGATTTATACTAATGTACTGGCATCAGTGAATGGAGAGTGTGCCTTACATAATCAGTGCTCGCACTCCACTCCTACTGTGTTCTAACAATTCATTTTCAATAGTAATGGGTCATTGAAATCGAAATGAAATTGTCACTTATATTGGTGCCACTAAATGGGGATACAAAGCCACAAAAGGGGAGGTGAAAGGGTACGTAAAGGAATATTGGAACGTGTTAAATGGCCCACTGCTTTCCATGGCTGAAATTGGATGATTGGCTGAATTACATTTTTTTTTAAATCAGATATTTTTTATTAAAGTTTTTGCCATAACAAAAAGTTACAAGTTTTTTCTCCCTTGTCCCCAACAGCAACCCACCCTCCACCCCACCCAGTCAGAACAGCAATTCACTAACCAAATATATGATATGACAAGAATAATATCACATTTCCATTTGGCAGACGGAGGGTACAGTCAGGCATATGAAACAGACATCTACATATTTGCATTAGAGCAGTGAGTGCCATGTAGTAGGATCACACCTAGCATAAGAATAAAGAGTGCAAGAGGGTCCAGTGAAATACCATACGAATAATTAGTATATCCTATTCAGACCTAACTATCTTCGTTGTCTCCTCCATCCTCGACTACCGCCCCCCCACCTCTAGTAGCAATCTCACATTGCCTTGTTACGTGAGAAATATTCGCATAGGAGATCGATTGACATTTTTATTTTTTAATTGTGATTTTCCAATTTTTTACACTTTTCAAATTTGATTTGCGAATCCTAACAACTTTCACCCGAAATTTGCGAACTTCATGAACTGTAATTGTGGTTGCTTTGCTCATCTCTACACATGACCCACTGTTACCACCATATAGTGACGGCCAAATACAGTACTGATGGGGGAGACTCAAAAGGAGAATTATCAAAAATTCTGACACAGTTGACACCTTCTCTGACTGTATTCAATCTTGTTCCAGTATTTACCATCTAATTTAGATTACCATAAATGTTTCCTCTAAAGTTTTAAAGGAGAAGTCCGGTAGGGGAGGTAAAAATTTGGGCAGGAGAAGGAACATAACAAAGAGCATATGCTTACTGGACCTCGTGCCCATGCTGTGCCGCATCATCGGGCACCGATCACCTTCATGAAAGCCACACTTCACTGTAAGGCAACCACAGTGCCCCTCATACTAGTAATTATAGGGTATTTAGTTAATATGTAGGCTAGCGTTAACCATCACCAAGATGCCGCCCAACCCATTTTTAATGTAATAGTGTCCTTAAAAGGTAGATTCAGCTACTACACACCTCAGTGAGAGGAAAGGAAAGAAGTATCGGGGGTATATGGGCAGCAGCAGGCACAGTATGGGGTGTATATGGGCAGCAGCAGGCACAGTATGGGGTGTATATGGGCAGCAGCAGGCACAGTATGGGGTGTATATGGGCAGCAGCAGGCACAGTATGGGGTGTATATGGGCAGCAGCAGGCACAGTATGGGGTGTATATGGGCAGCAGCAGGCACAGTACTGGGTGTATATGGACAGCAGTAGGCACAGTAAGGGGTGTATATGGGCAGCAGCAGGCACCGTACTGGGTGTATATGGGCAGCAGCAGGCACAGTGTGGGGTGTATATGAGGGGCAGTAGGCACAGTATGGAGTGTATATGGGGGGCAGCAGCAGGCACAGTATGGGGTATATATGGGCAGCAGCAGGCACAGTGTGGGGTGTATATGAGGGGCAGTAGGCACAGTATGGGGTATATATGGGCAGCAGCAGGCACAGTATGGGTTGTATATGGGCAGCAGCAGGCACAGTACTGGGTGTATATGGGCAGCAGCAGGCACAGTACTGGGTGTATATGGGCAGCAGCAGGCACAGTGTGGGGTGTATATGAGGGGCAGTAGGCACAGTATGGGGTATATATGGGCAGCAGCAGGCACAGTATGGGGTATATATGGGCAGCAGCAGGCACAGTATGGGGTGTATATGGGCAGCAGCAGGCACAGTATGGGGTGTATATGGGCAGCAGCAGGCACAGTACTGGGTGTATATGGGCAGCAGCAGGCACAGTATGGGGTGTATATGGGAAGCAGCAGGCACAGTATGGGGTGTATATGGGCAGCAGCCGGCACAGTATGGGGTGTATATGGGCAGCAGCCGGCACAGTATGGGGTGTATATGGGCAGCAGCAGGCACAGTATGGGGTGTATATGGGCAGCAGCAGGCACAGTATGGGGTGTATACGGGCAGCAGCAGACACCATGTTGTGTACCCATGGGCAGCAGCAGCCGCATCAGGGCTTTAGCCGATTCAGTATTTCTCTATAGGTGATGTAAGGACACTTCCATTTATGAGCCAGCAAGTTTCAGGTACTGTATCTGTGGTCCGTAATAATGGAACGAGGTATCATCTTTATTAAAGTCTAATCAGTTGGAAAAATCCTCTTGTTTTCAATTAAATCCCCAGCAATATAAAAACCAATTAATTTCCCCGTGCCATAATAAATGCTATGTGTTCTACCAGTTAAAAAACAAATTGTTGGAGATGATTGCTTGTGCATATTAAAGTCGCGCAGAGGGTGCAGGAAATGTTAAAGCGCAGCACAACTACAATTAAAAAGCCAATGAATAAATGAAGGCTCCGGTGAGTTATTTCTTTGACAATTAGAAAGAAATTATTTACCTAAACAAATAGTGCGACAATTATATTCATTTACTTGACAAATAAGGTTGAACGCCTTTTCATGGTAAGCACCTCTTGTCCTTCCGCTAATGTAGATTAACATGATAACTTTCCAAACGCTCGAGCCATAATGCCGGCGTCGTAGCAGAGAGATCAGAATAAATGGCTTCAGCAAGGAAATTGAAACAGTGACATTATTAAAGCCATAGGGGCCAACCATTCCGGGCACCACAGGGAAATCCAGTTTTGCACAGTTGGTCCTTTGAAACACATATTTGACATAATTAGTGTGGTGGAATAAGTTTCTTACTGCTTAGAAATTTATTGCAAATTGAATCATTAATCTCCTTTATAATGCAGATGTTTATGGCGGCGCCCGCGCCTGTAATACGGCCCCATCATTTGAAACTTATGTAATTAAAACAAAATGATGGTGCATTAAGCTGAAGGGAAATGTTATGGAATAACGTTCAGGTTATTTACTTAATGCACAAGATATGGGAATAGATCAGTGATGAAATGGATGAATCCAGGCAATCGCTTTACTTGCTGCTCTTGTTATCATTGTTACTATGATTGTAATTATTATTATTCGTTTCCATAAACATTGGATCATCTTGGCTGCAACAATGTTATTTTTTTAAATAGATATTTTGAATCTTCTGAAGTCATCTAGTTCCTGCAACTAGAACCGGTTGCCATAAGTCACACATGTAAGCAGTGGTGACCGTGGGGGGAGGGGCTCGATGCTTTACAAACTATATAATGTTCTTCAAGAAAAAGTGCTCAAGAGTAGACAGATGGGTCCAATTTCCCCTCAGAGCTGAACTCCAGTACTCCCTCCCGATACCATCCGACATACCCAGTAATAGAGTATGGGTTTGAGAAGAAAGACGGCTTTTCAGACAGAATTCCCTTGAGACCAGACTGGTCCCCAAACCTTAAAGGAGGAAGACACCCGGCACAATCATCACCAGGATTCTTTTATTGGAAACAGATGCAACAAATTTCAGGAGCTGTACCGTTCCCTGATGCTGCACATTTACCAGGGGAGCCGCAGCCATTAGTCATCGGGAGATTTTGGGTTACTTAAAGTCCATTCCCAGTAGTGGGATTCGAATGAGGATCAAAAAGTGTTTTTTTGTGAAGTCCATCATGTCTCTGGACCACCGCTGTCACTGATGATTCATGCTCTTGATTTTTTAATCACTTTATACCTAAAGGCTTATATACATTTTATAAATAGCACGTCTGTGTACTGTATATACATGTGTCCAGTGACAACTGCCACTAAGATACCCACCATTCTTCCCATAACCCATACTCCTAACTTCTATGGCTTTTTTTGGCTGTTTCACGGGTCTCCTCTTGGGCGGCCGCCATGTTGAGGTCAAATAACGGCAGTATTCTGCAAGTATCTTATAGACTGCCGCCTAAAATTATATCCGTACAACCCCCCCCCCCCCAAAAAAAAAAAAAAGATAAATTCAAGAGACAACTCAACAATAATTGTTTCATTCTAACAAATAGAAGTAGAATTTATTTAATATGCACAAACTTTTTTTGTTTTTATCCCCAATCTTTTTAAATATTGTTACTAAAACACTTGGCATGTGACTTGCTAGTTATCCGGCATATATTATCAGTAGGTATACCTGTGCCAAGCAAGTCCTGGCTGATACATACTCTAAATTTATAGTTTTATCTGCCATAGATTCTTCCAGAGACTTCTAGAAGACGTAGCTGTCATGGGGGGAGGAAGACTTAATTGTAAGGAAATAGAACCCGTTTGACTAAATATATTTTCTGATCAATGGACGGGAGAACCATGAATTGGCTCCAGTTGTCGGCCTGGGTGTTTGTCATTGAATGGGGGTGGTGGCAGCGGTGGTATTTCCTTCATGTAGAACAAATATTATTACTTTATAAGTGAGAAATGTAGCAATGAATAAATTAGGAAATTTTGAATTCTCTTTACACTATAATTAGAATCTGTATTCTCCAAATTCCTTCCCTTTACTCTCTGGGAATCTGATTTTTAATAAAAATAAATGTTTCTGTAAATTGCCATAATTTGTGATGGAACAAGAACATATATAATTTCTGCTCAGAATGGACATGTTCTATCTCTATGAGCTTTGGCTAAAGCTTGTCCTCTGGAGTACGGGATATCCAGGTATGAAATGTATACAAATGTGAACAAATACATAGAGGTGAACCACTGTATAGAGAAAGTAGGTTGGACTCTACTGACTCCAAGTTTATTAAGGGGCGATTGGAACTTTAATCTCTTAATGATTGAAACAATTTTAACTTTTGCATTTTTGTTTTCTTCCTCCTCGTGTTTATTAACCCCATAGCACCCATAGCATATAACCCTATAGCACCTTCATTTTTTTTTATCTAAAGAATCATAAGAGATCATTTTTTGTGCCATCATTTGTACTTTGTAAAGACATTCTTTTATTATCCATAAAATGTGGTGTGAAACATGAAAAAAATAATCTGTGAGATAGAATAAAAATATATATATTCTCAGCACTATATGTGTTCTCAGCACTTGATTGTTACATGGGCGCTGAAATCAACCGCTAAGCTACAGCAGCCACTGAGGCCGGGCAGAGGACCCCGAGCTGTCATTACAGATTGGCTTCCCTTTGTCACATTGTGGGGAGCCTATCCATCCACCAGACCACCAATGATGGCTACTGTTTAAAGGGAATCTGTCATTAGGTTTATGTGGCCTTCAATGAGGGCGGCATAAACTAGTGACAAAAATACTGAACAGATCGCTGTATTACTGACATTATTCTGTTCAGCCGTTCTCCTAATATGCAGGAGAATAGGATTTTTGCCACACCCCTCCCCCGCCCTCCAGCTGCTGATTGACAGTTGCTGCCTATACACAGAATGGATAGATAACTGCCAATCAGCAGCTGGTGGGTGGAGTTTTCTACTATTCATGAATATCAAGGACTACTGGGCTCATGCACATAATGGAGAGGACTTATTGTCCATGTTATTCAGGATCAGCTGCACAGGACAATGTAAGTGATATATCATCCTGCTCAGCTTCTCTAGCACTAGTTTATCCAACCTGAGATATTACAGCCTATGCCTACTGACAGAGTCTCTTCAATTCTTACAGCATTTCATTTTGAAGACTAAAGGCAATGGTAATACTGATAACCGGCCAACAGCAACTTCTTTATGGTAAATCTGCTGTTTTTCGGGTTGATTAAAATAAAATTAAGATAAAATTTACATACAAAATTTCCAAAAAACTGCGCACTGATTTATTTTGTAATATATATTTGCGTCTTCTCTTAGGAAGCTTCACATTTCCGGTGGAGCCATGGAGCTTAATGAACTAATTCTGTCTGTCTACCGCCACCACTAAGAGGAGGTCACTGCAATGTGCTCACAGTATACCGCGGCCATTTACTCCATAATAAATCTGGATGCTATAACCAATGGCCGTAGCAATGGCTGAACTATCATTCAATTTTATGACTGTGTAAGAAAGAAATGAGAGATTGGACCTCTGGAACTATTTTATAACTCTGTGTATCATTACGGACATTTACCATCAGCCGCACAAGAAAATTCTGAAGACACCAATCCTAGTAATGACGGTCTTTACATACCTGCCAAAGCCGCACCTGTGACTGTACTGATGAATCTTGGGCTGGAGCCAAGGATTTCATGGAGATGTTAAATATTCGGCTAACCAAACTCCATTCCTGAAAAAGGCTGAATTTATAAATGATGTCTGCGCCGAGAATTATCACTTTTTCAATCTGACACCTTAAGTGATATGGATTATTATTATAGAGCTGAGTAACTTTTTTCCTGAAAGCAAAGCATTTTTATGATTTTTGCTGCCAAAAGATTTAACCAAGATACAGTTTTAAGAGCAGCCAAGTTTTGCTTAAAATGAATGCATGATCAATTTTTTTTTTTTTTTTTTTTACAGTTCAAGGCTGGGTTCACACGCTGTAACTGTGCGGCTGTATTTTTTATGCGGCTGTAAATGTGCGGGTGAAACTCCGGCCGTGGGAAAAAATAGACATGCGGCTCAAAACATACGGTCATTTACTTGGAAATCTGGTTCAACTAAAAATAACAAATAAAATCTTTAGAAAGTGATGCAAACACCTCTGGATGCATCTGGGAAAGCAGGGAACACAGTTTACATGAATCGCTATTACCGGGGTTTGCGATCCTCTGCACTAATGCCGATGTCTCTCATGGTTAATATATTGAATTAATAAAACACATTTTCTGTCTAATAAAGTTCCTTTCGTTGTTCAATAATTAAATGTAAACGATTCCATCATTGTGCAATTAAATATACTGTTAAAATAAATATATATATAAATAAATGTATATTTATATATATATTTATTTTTTTCAGTATATTTAATTGCACAATGATGGATTCGTTAGAATTAAATTATTGAACAAAGAAACTGTATTTATTTCACCGAAAATGTGTTTTATTAATTAAATATTAATTAGTACAGGAAGCTCCATAAGCCGTTAATTCATATTGCCGGCAATAGAGCATTCTGTACTAATCATCACTTTACTTTAATGAAAACATCAAATGTTTCTTCTAATTATGTTATGACAATAGCATTATTAGAAGAAACATTTAGAATTATATGTGCGCTCAGCTGATTGGCTGTTCGGCTCAGCGCACATATAATAAGCCGGTCCGCAGTACAGTGACTTCATTGTGCTGCGGACCAGCGAAGAGACAACATCGGGACATCGGATGGTGAGTATAGAGCTCTCCCCACCCCCTCCCCAGCACTGCACCCCTCCCAGCAAGGAAGGGGGGTCACTTAACCCCTTTCTTGCTGGGATGGGTGCAGTCTGACATCAGTCTGGCCCCCAGGGGGTTAAGGGGGATGCAATACATCCTCCCTTAACCCCTTGGGGGTCAGACTGTAAGCAGCGATCTGTAAAGATGCTGCATACTGTAAGGAGCACAACACCGCTCACAATGATGGGTGTTGTGCTCCTGTTTGTGTGTTTTTTGTGTGTTTCTCCCTTTTTGTTTTTCAGATATCGGTATCCTGTGGATTACGTCGGATTCCATGGACTACGTCGATGACCAGCGGTTGTTCTTTGAATTTTTTTAATAAAATGGTCAATGAGGGGTGTGGGGGTGTTTTTATTTGAATAAAAAATATTTTAAACTTGTGTCTTGTCTTTATTTCTTTACTTTATAGACTTAGTAGTGGAAGCCGTCTAATAGACGGAATCCATTACTAAGTTGGGGCCTAGTGTTAGCCGGTATAAAATGGCTAACACTAACCCCCTATTATTACCCCAGTACCCAATGCCACCAGGGGTACTGGGAAGAGCCGGGTGCCAGTGGTCCCGGAGCGTCAATATTGGCGCTCCTGGACCGGGCGGCAGCAGGCTGGTAAGATTTAGGCTGGGGAGGGCCTAAACCAATGGCTCTTCCCACCCTGGTGTTACCAGGCTGCTGTCGTTTGGTTTTTAACCCGGCTGGTTATAAAAATAGGGGGGACCCTATGCGTTTTTTTTAAATTATTTATTTATTTAAAAAAAAAAACGCATAGGGTCCCCCCTATTTTTATAACCAGCAAATACAGCCGCACTGTTACAACGTGTGAACCGAGCCTAAGGCTATGTTCACACTATGTATGTGTGCGGCTGTATTTTTTATGCGGCTGTAAATGTGCGGATGAAACTACGGCCGTGGGAAAAAATAGACATGCGGCTCAAAACATACGGTCATTTACTTGGAAATCTGGTTCAACTAAAAATAACAAATAAAATCTTAAGAAAGTGATGGAAACACCTCTGGATGCATCTGGGAAAGCAGGGAACACAGTTTACATGAATTGCTATTACCGGGGTTTGCGATCCTCTGCACTAATGCCGATGTCTCTCATGGTTATTCTATTAAAATAATAAAACACATTTTCGTTGTAATAAAGTTCCTTTCGTTGTTCAATAATTAAATTTAAACTAATCCATCATTTTGCAATTAAATATACTGTTAAAATAAATATATATATAAATAAATGTATATTTATATATATATTTATTTTTTGACAGTATATTTAATTGCACAATGATGGATTCGTTAGAATTAAATTATTGACCAACGAAACTGAATTTATTTAATCGAAAATGTGTTTTATTAATTAAATATTAATTAGTACAGGAAGCTCCATAAGCCGGTAATTCATATTGCCGGCAATAGAGCTTTCTGTACTAATCATCACTTTACTTTAATTAAAACATCAAATGTTTCTTCTAATTATGTTATCACAATAGCATTATTAGAAGAAACATTTAGAATTATATGTGCGCTCAGCTGATTGGCTGATCGGCTGAGCGCACATATAATTAGCGGGTCCGCAGCACAGTGACTTCATTGTGCTGCGGACCAGCGAAGAGACAACATCGGGGTGAGTATAGAGCTCTCCCCACCCCCTCCCCAGCACTGCACCCCTCCCAGCAAGGAAGGGGGGTTCACTTAACCCCTTCCTTGCTGGGATGGGTGCAGTCTGACATCAGTCTGGCCCCCACGGGGTTAAGGGGGATGCAATACATCCTCCCTTAACCCCTTGGGGGCCAGACTGTAAGCAGCGATCTGTAAAGATGCTGCATACTGTAAGGAGCACAACACCGCTCACAATGATGGGTGCTGTGCTCCTGTTTGTGTGTTTTTTGTGTGTTTCTCCCTTTTTGTTTTTCAGATATCGGTATCCTGGGGATTACGTCGGATTCGTGGACTACGTCGATGACCAGCGGTTGTTTTTTTTTTTTTTTTTTTTAATAAAATGGTCAATGAGGGGTGTGGGGGTGTTTTTATTTGAATAAAAATTTTTTTTAACTTGTGTCTTGTCTTTATTTCTTTACTTTATAGACTTAGTAGTGGAAGCCGTCTAATAGACGGAATCCATTACTAAGTCGAGGCCTAGTGTTAGCCGGTATAAAATGGCTAACACTAACCCCCTATTATTACCCCAGTACCCAATGCCACCAGAAGAGCCAGGTGCCAGTGGTCCCGGAGCGTCAAAATTGGCGCTCCTGGACCAGGCGGCAGCAGGCTGGTAAGATTTAGGCTGGGGAGGGCCTAAACCAATGGCTCTTCCCACCCTGGTGTTACCAGGCTGTTGTCAGAAACACACAAAAAACACACAAACAGGAGCATAATCTATCTATTTATCTATCTATCTATCTATCTATCTATCTATCTATCTATCTATCTATCTATCTATTATCTATCTATCTATCTATCTATCTATCTATCTATCTATCTATCTATTTATCTATCTATCTATCTATCTATCTATCTATCTATCTATCTATTATCTATCTACCTTCTATCTATCTATCTATCTATCTATCTAGCCACAAGGATAGTAGGCAGCACAGCTTCAAAGTTATAGGTAGGGGTGGGTGCCAGCTAGAGGACCAAGACCACGGGTCAATGTAGTTATCCAAACAAATTCCAACGGCACTCCGGAGACTTCAAATCAAACGTGCAATTTATTCACATTGTGCAGCACAGCAAAGTAAGCGACGTTTCAACCGTCTCACACGTTTTTTTTTCAAGCTCGAGCTTGAAAAAGACCATGTGAGACGGTTGAAACGTCGCTTACTTTGCTGTGCTGCACAATGTGAATAAATTGCACGTTTGATTTGAAGTCTCCGGAGTGCCGTTGGAATTTGTTTGGATATCTATCTATCTATCTATCTATCTATCTATCTATCTATCTATCTCCTATCTATCTATGTACACTCACTGGCCACTTTATTAGGTACACCTGTCCAACTGCACGTTATCACTTAATTTCTAATCAGCCAATCACATGGCGGCAACTCAGTGCATTTAGGCATGTAGACATGGTCAAGACAATCTCCTGCAGTTCAAACCGAGCATCAGTATGGGGAAGAAAGGTGATTTGAGGGCCTTTGAACGTAGCATGGTTGTTGGTGCCAGAAGGGCTGGTCTGAGTATTTCAGAAACTGCTGATCTACTGGGATTTTCACGCACAACCATCTCTAGGGTTTACAGAGAATGGTCCGAAAAAGAAAAAACATCCAGTGAACCGGCAGTTCTGTGGGCGGAAATGCCTTGTTGATGCCAGAGGTCAGAGGAGAATGGGCAGACTGGTTCCAGCTGATAGAAAGGCAACAGTGACTCAAATAGCCAACCGTTACAACCAAGGTAGGCAGAAGAGCATCTCTGAACGCACAGTACGTCCAACTTTGAGGCAGATGGGCTACAGCAGCAGAAGACCACACCGGGGGCCACTCCGCTCAGCTAAGAACAGGAAACTGAGGCTACAATTTGCACAAGCTCATCGAAATTGGACAGTAGAAGATTGGAAAAACGTTGCCTGGTCTGATGAGTCTCGATTTCTGCTGCGACATTCGGATGGTAGGGTCAGAATTTGGCGTCAACAACATGAAAGCATGGATCCATCCTGCCTTGTATCAACGGTTCAGGCTGGTGGTGGTGGTGTCATGGTGTGGGGAATATTTTCTTGGCACTCTTTGGGCCCCTTAGTACCAATTGAGCATGGTTACAACGCCGCAGCCTACCTGAGTATTGTTGCTGACCATGTCCATCCCTTTATGACCACAATGGACCCAACATCTGATGGCTACTTTCAGCAGGATAATGCGCCATGTCATAAAGCTAGAATCATCTCTTGAACATGACAATGAGTTCACTGTACTCCAATGGCCTCCACAGTCACCAGATCTCAATCCAATAGAGCATCTTTGGGATGTGGTGGAACGGGAGATTGGCATCATGGATGTGCAGCCGACAAATCTGCGGCAACTGTGTGATGTCATCATGTCTCTATGGACCAAAATCTCTGAGGAAGCTTCCAGCACCTTGTTGTATCTATGCCACCAAGAATTGAGGCAGTTCTGAAGGCAAAAGGGGGTCCAACCCGTTACTAGCATGGTGTACCTAATAAAGTGGCCGGTGAGTCTATCTATCTATCTATCTATCTCCTATCTATCTATCTATCTCTATCTATCTATCTATCTATCTTCTATCTATCTATCTATCTATCTATCTATTATCTATCTATCTATCTATCTATCTATCTATCTATCATCTATCTATCTATCTATCTATCTATCTATCTATCTATCTCCTATCTATCTATTATCTATCTATCTATCTCCTATCTATCTATCTCCTATCTATTATCTATCTATCTATCTATCTATCTATCTATCTATCTATCTATCTATCTCCTATCTATCTATCTATCTATCTATCTATTATCTATCTATCTATCTATCTATCTATCTATCTCCTATCTATCTCCTATCTATCTATCTATCTATCTATCTATCTATCTATCTCCTATCTATCTATCTATCTATCTATCTTCTATCTATCTATCTATCTATCTATCTATCTATCTATCTTCTATCTATCTCCTATCTATCTATCTATCTTCTATCTATCTATCTATCTATCTATCTATCTATCTATCTATCTCCTATCTATCTCCTATCTATCTATCTACCTATCTATCTATCTTCTATCTATCTATCTATCTATCTATCTATCTATCTATCTATCTATCCTTTTTAAAATAGAAAACAAAAAACTATTTTGTTATTGACATCTAGATTACATGTCAGCTTTATCTTATTTGTTATATGAATCTCTTATATGTAAATCTAAATGTGTTTCATTCTTCATAATCTGTATTGAGAAGTAACTGTATGATACACTGTGATGGTTGGAAAGTCACCTAAGCCGTATTCTTCCAACATTGGGGTCACATTAAAGCTGCAATTTCTACTAAAATTCTACAGCAACCAAACGTCATTGTAATTGCCCGGTTTTATTTATTTGTATTCCTGCCCGCGGTCACACTATTCCGCGTATACTTTCTATTGCTTCTGCGTCGTACCCTCTTCCGGTCAGCTGAGCATGTGATTAATTCGCCCTTTATAGACCATTACAGATAGTGTATTGAAGAGTATTGTATTTCTTATTACGCGCAATGTTTTCATCTCTTTACTATAAGTATTGCGTGAGACAAATTCCAAAGTTGTACAACAAGTAACAAAGGATTGACCAGAGGATGTCTGATACAACCCTGTCACATGATAGAAAATAATAGCTACAGGCTTTAATGGACTGAGGGCTTTGATTCCTATCCTCCTGCACTCAGGCTTTTAGGCAGGTCCAGACATCTGATGAAATTACCCGCTGGATGGCCTATTCTTCGGATCCCGCCAAGATGTACATATTATGATGTGGACCCCATTGTCTGCTCCTACACTCCGCTCTATTTTCATAGACAGGGACACTTGAGTTTAATGGATGTAAAAAAACTGCAATTTAATAAATATTAACAATAAAGAAGCGGACATGTATTACTCGGGGACGGGAGAAAGTGCCGGAGGCCGCCGAGCGAAAAGGTTCCTGATTATTATCATTTTTAACCAGAAAGATAACAATGTTGTGCCGAGCAATTATCATATTTACATCTGGAAGTCGATGTTTTCAAATTACGTAAAAATCCGTGGACTTTGCGACGTTTCATTGTAAAGTGTGTCGCGCCTTTTACCATAAATAATTTTGTTAATGTAAAAACTACTTAACATCATAATTTTTAAAGTAACCCACTTACAAGGATGCTCGACCTTTATGAACTTTTACTTAGTAGTTTGACGTTTTTTATTAATGTTTTTTGGTTAATAAAATGTCTATTTTACAGGGATTCTCTATGTCTAGTTTAAAGGGATTTCTGCACAGAAAATATTAAAACACCTATTCTCGCACTCCCTTAACCCTTAGACGACCCAGGGCGTATAGTTACGCCATGGAAGTCTGTCCCCAGACGACCTAGGGCGTAACTGTACGCCCTGGGTGTTTCTCCCGCTATGAAGCGTGCTCCGGAGCGGAGCGCGCTTCATAGCAGGTGGGGGCCGGCTGCAATCAGCAGCCGGGACCTCACCGGCAATGACACGCTGCAGCGATCGCGCGGCCGCGTGTCATTAACTCCTTAAACGCCGCGATCGCGGCGCGACCGCGGCGTTTAAGTGTAAGTGACAGGGGGAGTCCCCTGTCACTTACCGATCGGGACCCCCGCAGTGTGACTGCGGGGGTCCCGATCGGTAAAACGGGCCGCCGGAGCTCTCTCACCTGCCTCCGTGCGGTCCGATCGGCGCTCTGGTCACTGAGCCTGCACAGGCAGGCTCAATGAGCAGAGTGCCGATAACACTGATCAATGCTATGCCTATGGCATAGCATTCATCAGTGTAAAAATCCAAGTAGTGAATGTAAAAGTCCCCCAAAGGGACTTCAAATGTGTAAAAAAAAAAAAGTTAAAAACACTAACACACTACCCCAAAACCCCTCCCCCAATAAAAGTCTAAATCACCCCCCTTTCCCATTATATAAATAAAACATATAAAAATAAATAAATAGATAAACATATAATATACCGTAGCGTGCGTAATTGTCCGATCTATTAAAATATAACAAGCGTCATTGCAAACGGTAAACGGCGTACACGAAAAGAGGGAAAAAAGTGCGCGGATTACCGATTTTATGTTACATTATATATATAAAAAAATTAATAAAAAGTGATCAAAACGTCCGATCTTCACAAATATGGTATTAATAAAAACTAGAGATCATGGCGGAAAAAATGACACCCCATACAGCCCCGTAGGTGAAAAAATAAAACCTTTATAAGCGTCACAATAGTCCCATTTTATTTATAATTAATTGCCAAAAAAAGGATTTCATTTAAAAAAAATATATAACATTAGAGAATCTGTGTAATCTGCATATGGTTGTGTTCGTACTGACCTATAGAGTAATGGTATCATGTCGCTTTTACCATATAGTGCATTACGTAGACACAGGAACCCCCCAAACGTTACCATATTGCATTCTTTTTTGCGATTTCACCAATTTATATCTTCATAAATAATATATTTGGAATTCCATCATACATGTTATGGTAAAATGAATGACGCCATTACACAGTACAACTATTCCTGTAACAAACAAGCACTTACATGGCCTGTAGATAAAAAACTGAAAGTGCTGGAGCTCTTAGAAGGGGAGGAGGGAAAAACGGAAACACTAAGATCAAAATTTGCGCGGTCCACTGGGTCATTTTGGGCCTGGTCCTCAAAGGGTTAAAGGGGTTGTTGACCAAAACATTTTTTTCTTTAAAAATAAACTGGTGCCAGTAAGTGCTAGATATTTTTAATTTAATTCTATTAAAAAAATCTCCAGTCTTCCAGTACTTATCAGCTGCTGTATGTCCTGCAGGAAGTGGTGTATTCTTTCCAGTGTGACACAGTGCTCTCTGCTGCCACCTCTGTCCAGATTAGGAACTGTTCAGAGCAGCAGCAAATCCCCATAGAAAACCTCTCCTGCTCTGGACAGTTCCTGACATGGACAGAGGTGGCAGCAGAGAGCAGTGTGTCACAATAGAGAGAATACACCACTTCCTGCAGGACATACAGCAGCTGATAAATGACACTTGGTGTCATCTGGCCATCAGGATATTTCTACATGAGAACACTTTAAGCTCTCCTTAGAACTGTCCTTTCCTCCTTAGAGGGGTTATCCAGAGAGAAGAAGACAGCTGAAGCCTTCTGCTCCCCGACACTCATGTCTACAGATTCTGTAAATCTGAAGTGAAATCTCCTCCTAGATCTGAGGGCAGGAATAGTATGGAAAATGGTTTAGTAAATGTTAGTATATATATATACATTGCTCTATGCCCGTATTTCTATCCGTTTATCTTAATATCTTTTTGTTCTCCTTCATTTATACTGTAATGTTTCTCCGGTGCAGCTCTTAGATATGACATTTGTTTCCATGACGACCGTAGTAAAATGTTACTTTTATAAAGACATTATATATCATCTCCATGCACTGAACTGTTGTAGGAGTTTTATAATTATTTAGTATATATATCATATAATCTATCTATTATCTATCTATCTATCTATCTATCTATCTATCTATTATCTATCTATCTATCTATCTATCTATCTATCTCCTATCTATCTATCTATCTATCTATCTATCTCCTATCTATCTATCTCCTATCTATCTATCTATCTATCTATCTATCTATCTCCTATCTATCTATCTATCTATCTATCTATCTATCTATCTATCTCCTATCTATCTATCTATCTATCTATCTATCTATCTATCTATCTATCTCCTATCTATCTATCTATCTATCTATCTATCTATCTATCTATCTCCTATCTATCTATCTATCTATCTCCTATCTATCTATCTATCTATCTATCTATCTATCTCCTATCTATCTATCTATCTATCTCCTATCTATCTATCTATCTATCTATCTATCTCCTATCTATCTATCTATCTATCTATCTCCTATCTATCTATCTATCTATCTATCTATCTATCTATCTATCTCCTATCTATCTATCTATCTATCTATCTATCTATCTATCTATCTATCTCCTATCTATCTATCTATCTATCTATCTATCTCCTATCTATCTATCTCCTATCTATCTATCTATCTATCTATCTATCTATCTATCTCCTATCTATCTATCTCCTATCTATCTATCTCCTATCTATCTCCTATCTATCTCCTATCTATCTCCTATCTATCTATCTATCTATCTATCTATCTATCTATCTATCTATCATCTATCTCCTATCTATCTCCTATCTATCTATCTATCTATCTATCTATCTATCTCCGATCTATCTATCTATCTATCTCCTATCTATCTATCTATCTCCTATCTATCTATCTCCTATCTATCTATCTATCTATCTATCTATCTATCTATCTCCTATCTATCTCCTATCTATCTATCTATCTATCTATCTATCTATCTATCTCCTATCTATCTATCTATCTATCTATCTATCTATCTATCTATCTATCTTCTATCTATCTCCTATTATCTATCTATCTATCTATCTATCTATCTATCTATCTATCTATCTATCTATCTATCTATCTCCTATCTATCTCCTATCTATCTATCTATCTCCTATCTATCTATCTATCTATCTATCTATCTATCTATCTATCTATCTATCTCCTATCAATTCAATTCAATTCAATTCAAAAAAGCTTTATTGGCAGGTCCAAAATAAACATTTAGCATTGCCAAAGCAACAGAGTATAATAGATGGAGTGTGGGGGAGAGGTCATGTGGGGAGGAGGGTGTATACGGGGTAAGGGGCAGGATTGGGGGATAATAGGGCGTATAACAGTCCATGGTATCTTATAATCCTCTCAGCCGGTGGCAGGTGGAGACATACTGGGCCGCTACTTCCATGGTGGCCTCCTCTTCCCCCAGCAGAATGTGGAGTTTCCTCTCCTCATCTATGGAGGTGAAGTCCGGGATGATGGTGGAGAGTCTCTGGAAGTAGGTGACCCTGGTGGATGATGGTGGAGAGTCTCTGGAAGTAGGTGACCCTGGTGGATGATGTTGGAGAGTCTCTGGAAGTAGGTGACCCTGGTGGATGAGTATTTGCTGCAGTGTAGCAAGAAGTGGGCCTCATCCTCCAGGTCTCCCTGCTCACAGTGCCGGCACAGTCGGCTCTCCCGCGGCTTGTATCTTTGTTTGTGCCGCCCCGTCTCTATCTCCAGGCTGTGGGCGCTCAGTCTATAGAGGCTTAGGGTCTGCCTGTGTTTGGGGTGGTGCAGCCTCTCCAGGTATGGCGCCATGGTGTAGTCTCTCTGTAGTGACTGGTAGATGGTGAGTTTCTGGGAGTTACTTATTTCTCTCCTCCATTCCTCTGTATATTGCCCCTGGTATGTCTCTATCACCCCCTTTATTTGGGCTTTTGTCAGGGCATGTTGTGGGGTTTGGCAGGACTGGTGGTGGATGCCCTGTTGGGGGGCACATTGGGCTCCATGGCTCAGGGAGGCTTTGTGGTGATAGGAGTCTGGGTTGCTTCTCTGTAAGTGCGCCCAGAATGAAAGCGCCCTCTTCTGTACCTGGAACCATAGTGGGAACCTGCCCAACTCTGCCCGACACGCCATGTTGGAGGTGCTGCGATGGACCTGGAGCAGGTACTTGCAGAACTCCAGATGAAAGGTCTCTGTTGGGCTTGGATCCCATTTTGACTGGTCTGGGTAAGTGGCCGGACCCCAAACCTCACTGCCATAAAGCAGGATTGGGGCAATGACACCATCAAAGATTTTTAGCCAAACCCTCACTGTTGGTTTGAGGTGGTACAGTTGCTTTCGTATGGCATAGAAGGTTCTGCTGGCTTTTCCCTTGAGGACCTCTATGGCAGACTTGAAGCTCCCTGATTGGTTAAGCTCCAGGCCCAGGTATGTGTAGCTGCTGGTGTTCTCCAGTACTGACCCGTTTAGTGTGAAGGAGGAGGAGATGGAGGCTTTTTTCTGACCCTTCCTCTGGAACACCATGACCTTGGTCTTCTTAGAGTTGATGTTAGTGCCCATGTATTGCTGAATTTCTCCAGGACTGACAGGCTTTCTTGGAGGCCGCTCT